>NC_092768.1:17808644-17883644 GCF_047496795.1 Chiloscyllium punctatum
TCCTTTCCTGGTTGGACTCGGAAGATCGCAGCTCTACTCAGGGCTGCTCTCTCTGCCCTGCAGCTCCCCCAGGTTTCCTGGGACTATAGCATACTGGTTTGCCTGGCCTCGATGGCTCCTGCCTGGCTCCCACTAGTTGCGAACTTTTCACATATTTCACTTTATCGGCCTCCAGCCGCTCAACTGCACTCAGGCTCGGGGGCCCCCTCCACAACTGCTTCCGGAAATATTCTGGGCCTCTGTTCAGGATTCTGAGGGGATTGGCTGAGCGGAATGTGCCAGTGTCAGAGTTTTGGTTCAACATGTCCCACTCTTCCTCTCCTGCTCTACATTGGCCAGTGAGGAGCAGGCAGGGAGTGAGTACCTTATTGATGCTGGAAGGAGCGAGTTATTACGTGAACTCTATGTCCACAACAAATTTCCAATCTCCAGGCTGACCACCAAGCTCCTTGTTCGCAGAATCTTGCAACTGGAAACCTCTGAAATAAGACCGGGAAACAGAAATAAGTGAAAGGTTTTAGTATTTTTTGTAATATATCAATTGACATAATGTAACCCAGCATGGAATGGTCATCCCACACATAGGGAAGGTGGGGGTGAGCTGCATTTCCTGCCCCTGTCCCTAGTTGCCCCCCCGCCTTGAGAAGGTGGGGGTGAGTTGCATTTACTGCCCCCTGTCCCTAGTTGACCCCCCTTGAGAAGGTGGGGGTGAGTTGCATTTACTGCCCCCTGTCCCTAGTTGACCCCCTTGAGAAGGTGGGGGTGAGCTGCCTTCTTGAACCGCTGCAGTCCATGTGCTGTGGGTAGACCCACAATGTTCCTCAGGGAGGGAATTCCAGGATTGGGACCCAGCCACACTGAAGGAACGGCCGATATATTTCCAAGTCGGGATGGGGAGGGGCTCGGAGGGGAACTTGCAGGGGGTGGTGTTCCCATGTACCTGCTGCCCCTTGTCCTTCTAAACTGTAGAGATTGAAAAATTAAATGGTGCTATTGAAGTTGCTTTGGTGAATTTCTGCTTTGATCTTGTAGCTGGTACACCCCTGTGGTTACTGAGTGTCGGTGGTGGAGGGAGTGGCTGTTTGTGGATGTGGTATCAATTAAGTAGTTGCTTTGCCCTGGATGGTGTCGAGCTTCTTTAGTTTTGTTGGAACTACACCCACCTAGGCAAGTGGAGGAAAATTCCATCACACTCCTGACTTGTGCCTCGTAAATGATAGACAGGCTTTAAGGAGTCAGAGGTGAATTACTTGCTGAAGGATTCCATGCTTCTGACCTGCTCTTGTCAACAGTGTATTTATAAGGCTAGGCCAGTTGAGTTTCTGGTCCAATGTTTGGACAAAGATTCATGAGGGTCAGGTGCAGACTGGCCCTGGTTGAAGTTGAACTGAGCATCGGAGAGGAAGCTGTTACTGAAAGAGTGCCATTTGCATTGCTACCCAACTGACCTGGTGATCGGCCAGGTTGGATTTGTCTTGTAGTTTCTGTGGGCAGAACATTCCTGACAAGATGCCAGTATTTTAATTATGGAACAGCTTGCCTCGGGTTTGGCAAGTTCTGGAGCACAAGTCTTCAGTAGAATTGTTAGAAGTTGTCAGGGCCCAAAGCCTTGATAGAACCAAGTACCTTCAGTTGCTTTTACGCAGTAACATAGAGTGAATTGGTTGAAGACCTGACTTGCGTTATACTGGGGATTTTTGGAGGAGGCTGAGTTGGATCAATCACTTAACTAACCCATGGATGATGAGGTCTGGATGGTGTCTGTAAAGTATCATAACCTGATACCATCTGCTGTGCTGTCATTTAAACTGAAATCCCTAGAGTTTGAACTCTGGAATAATCATTCAGTGATAACACCAGTTACCAGGTCCACAGGGACCATGTCGACTGCCACAGTTCAACAAAGTGACTCTCAGCCACATTCAAGGGCATCTAGGGATGGGAAAATATATAAATGTCACTCGCTGCCAGCCTCCTCAACACCACTGCCTTGTATCCACTCCCCCTCCATCCAAACCTCACCCCTCCATCCAGCACCCCCTCACAATCTCACACCCACTCCCCACAATCCCATTCCATCCAAACCCATCCCCAACCATGCAACTACCCTCCAATCACATCCTCCCAAACCTCTGCCCACCATCCAGCACCCCCTCACAATCTTACCCACACTTCCATTCCATCCAATGCCACCCCAACCATTGACTCCCCTCAATACCATTCATCCAATGCCAAACCCCCCCCCCCCCACACACACAGCCATCCAGGCACCCTCACATTCCCATTCACCCACTCTCCACAATGCCATCCATCCAACCCCAACTCCCCGATCTCGCCCATTCACTCATCCTCCACTTCACCCACCCTATCAGCCAGCCCTATCGTATTCTCCGACTACCAACACACCCCAACCCCCCCCCCACAAAAACTCTATGATCCTCCCGCCGCCCCCCCCCCCCACTGCCTGTCAACTGTCACTCTGCCTCTCCCTCCACTCCCTACCATTCCCCCATCTGCTGCCACTACCAGCCACTGTCCCATCCTCTCATCAAACCCAGTCACTGCCCCCCTCACTCACCCTGAGCCCTGTCACTGCCACCCCACCCCAGCACCCGAACCCCATCACTGCCCATTCACCACCTCACTGCCACCCACCCCAGCAACCCGAACTCAGTCACTGCCCCCTCTACCCCTCCCAAATCCAGTCACTGTCCACCAACTCCCCCCCCCTCCCCCCCAACCACACCACTGCCCCCTCATCCTTCCTGACCCCAGTCACCACCCCTGACTCTCCCGAACCCAGTCACTGACACCCCACCTTCTAAACTCTTTAACCCCCATCCCTCCCCTGTCTGACTGTATTTCTCCCCCCCACCATCCCTCTATCACCCCATCCTTCCCCCTGTCCGTTTCCATACACCCCCATCACATTCGGTTTCCACATACCTCTCAGCTCTCCGCCCCCCCCATTCCTCTCCGCCCCCCCCATTCCTCTCCGCCCCCCCCATTCCTCTCCGCCCCCCCCCCCCATTCCTCTCCGCCCCCCCCCCCATTCCTCTCCGCCCCCCCCCATTCCTCTCCGCCCCCCCCCATTCCTCTCCGCCCCCCCCCATTCCTCTCCGCCCCCCCCATTCCTCTCCGCCCCCCCCATTCCTCTCCGCCCCCCCCCCCATTCCTCTCCGCCCCCCCCCCCATTCCTCTCCGCCCCCCCCCCATTCCTCTCCGCCCCCCCCCCATTCCTCTCCGCCCCCCCCCCCATTCCTCTCCGCCCCCCCCCCCATTCCTCTCCGCCCCCCCCCCATTCCTCTCCGCCCCCCCCCATTCCTCTCCGCCCCCCCCCCATTCCTCTCCGCCCCCCCCCCCATTCCTCTCCGCCCCCCCCATTCCTCTCCGCCCCCCCCCCATTCCTCTCCGCCCCCCCCCCATTCCTCTCCGCCCCCCCCCATTTCTCTCCGCCCCCCCCCATTCCTCTCCGCCCCCCCCCCATTTCTCTCCGCCCCCCCCCCATTCCTCTCCGCCCCCCCCCATTCCTCTCCGCCCCCCCCCCATTCCTCTCCGCCCCCCCCCATTTCTCTCCGCCCCCCCCCCATTCCTCTCGCACCCCCCCCCCATTCCTCTCCACCCCCCCCATTCCTCTCCGCCCCCCCCCCATTCCTCTCCGCCCCCCCCATTCCTCTCCGCCCCCCCCATTCCTCTCCGCCCCCCCATTCCTCCCGCCCCCCCCCCTCACTCCTCCCCCCCCTCACTCACTCCTCCCACCCTTCTCCCACCCCACCCTCCTCCCCCTCCCTCCTCTCCCCTCCCCCCCCCCCCCCCTCTTCCCCCCCCCCCTCCCTCTTCCCCCCCCCCCTCTCCCTCTTCCCCCCCCCTCCTCCCTCTTCCCCCCCCTCCTCCCTCTTCCCCCCCTCCTCCCTCTTCCCCCCCTCCTCCCTCTTCCTCCCCCCCTCCTCCCTCTTCCTCCTTCTTCCTCCTCCCTCCCCCCTTCTCCCCTTCCCCCCACTCCTCCTTCCTCCCTCCCCTCGCTCCTCCCTCCCCCCACTTCCTCCCCCTCCCCCCCGATTCCTCCCCCTCCCCCCCCATTCCTCCCCCCCCCATTCTCCCCCCCCATTCCTCCCCCCTCATTCCTCCCCCCCCATTCCTCCCCCCATTCCCTTCCCCCCCCCCATTCCTCCCCCCTTCTCCTCCTCCTCCCCCTCCCCCCCCATTCCTCCTCCCCCCCCCCCATTCCTCCTCCCCCCCCCATTCCTCCTCCTCCTCCCCCCCCATTCCTCCTCCTCCTCCTCCCCCCCCCATTCCTCCTCCTCCTCCTCCTCCTCCTCCTCCTCCTCCTCCCCCCCCATTCCTCCTCCTCCCCCTCCCCCCCCATTCCTCCTCCTCCCCTCCCCCCCCCCTCCCCCCCTCCCCCCCATTCCTCCTCCGCCTCCGCCTCCCCATTCCTCCTCCCCCCCCCATTCCTCCTCCTCCTCCTCCTCCTCCTCCTCTTCCTCCCCCCCATTCCTCCTCTTCCTCCCCCCATTCCTCCGCCTCCCCCCATTCCTCCTCCTCCCCCGCCCCCCATTCCTCCTCCTCCCCCGCCCCCCCATTCCTCCTCCTCCCCCGCCCCCCCATTCCTCCTCCCCCCCGCCCCCCCCATTCCTCCAGCCCCCCCCCGCCCCCCCATTCCTCCTCCCCCCCCGCCCCCCCCCCCCATTCCTCCTCCTCCTCCTCCTCCTCCTCTTCCTCCCCCCCATTCCTCCTCTTCCTTCCTCCCCCCATTCCTCCGCCTCCCCCCATTCCTCCTCCTCCCCCCATTCCTCCTCCTCCCCCGCCCCCCCATTCCTCCAGCCCCCCCCGCCCCCCCATTCCTCCTCCCCCCCCCGCCCCCCCATTCCTCCTCCCCCCCCCCCGCCCCCCATTCCTCCTCCCCCCCCCCCCCGCCCCCCCATTCCTCCTCCCCCCCCCCCGCCCCCCCCATTCCTCCTCCCCCGCCCCCCCATTCCTCCTCCCCCCCCCGCCCCCCCATTCCTCCTCCCCCCCCCGCCCCCCCATTCCTCCTCCCCCCCCCCGCCCCCCCATTCCTCCTCCCCCCCCCCGCCCCCCCATTCCTCCTCCCCCCCCCCCGCCATTCCTCCTCCCCCCCCCCCCCCGCCATTCCTCCTCCCCCCCCCCGCCCCCCCATTCCTCCCCCCCCGCCCCCCCATTCCTCCTCCCCCCCCCCCCCCGCCCCCCCATTCCTCCTCCTCCTCCCCCCCCCGCCCCTCCATTCCTCCTCCGCCCCCCCCGCCCCTCCATTCCTCCTCCTCCCCCGTGCCCTCCTCCTCCCCCTGACCGTTTCCAGCCCCCCCTCACCATCTCATTCCCTCTTGACGATTTCTTTAAACCCCACCCCCATTGTCCCTGACGGTTTCCAGCCCCTCCCCTCGCCCCCCGGCGGTTTCTGGCTCCCCCCACGCCCCCAGCTAACGGTCACTTGCACCTGCTGTCCGCGAGCTCGGTTTGAAATCGTGTTGCTGCCGCTCGCTCGCGGGCTGTAACCAATCAGCAGCCAGAAGGCGGGACCTGCGGGTGACGGACGCAGGGAACAGCCAATCAGAGCTCACCGATTCCACACCCTGTAACCGTCACCAAGGCCGGGGTCAGTGCAGGGTCACATATAGGAACACAGGTAGGAGCGCCTATAGAACCAATAGAGGGTGGAATATAGGACCCACGCAGGTAGGAGCGCCTATAGGATCAATATACAGTGGGATATAGGACCCACACAAGTTACTTAGAATCAATATACAGTGCAATCAATGTAGGACCAACTCAGGAGCTCCTATAGAATCAGTATAGAATGAACTATAGGATCCACACAGGAGCTTCTACAGAATCAGTATAGAACTATTCTAGAAACACAGGAGCTCCTATATGTGTCCTATAATTCATTCCACACTAATTCTATAGGATCTCCCGTTGTGGGTCCTCTATACCACTCTAGTCGAGAGTGTGGTGCTGGAAAAGCACAGCAGGTCAGACAGCATCTGAGGAGCTGGGGAATCGATGTTTCCGGCAAAAGCCCTTCATCAGGAATGAGGCTTGTGGGTCGGGTGGGGGGAGCTGAAAGATAAATGGGAGGCGTGTGGGTCTGGGGGGAGGAAGCTGGGAAAGCGAGAGGTGGATGAAGGTGGGGAAGAAGGTGATAGGTCAGAGGGGGCAGTGATGGATGGGTCTGGAGGGCGGTGCTGAGTTGGAGGCTTGGGACTATAATTATAGAACCCACACAGGAGCTCCTATAGAATCAGTCCAGAGTGAAATATAGGACCCACACTGGAGCTCCTATAGAATCAGTCCAGAGTGAAATACAGGATACATTTAAGGTCAAATATAGCTTTTGTGCAGGAGTAAATACAGGATCCATAAAATAGCTCCTATAGAATCAATATAGAATGAATCTCGGAGGGTGCCTCAATGGTATTGTCCAACTTCTTGATGTATTATCCATGTTGGGTCAACCTAATCTATGTGGGAGAGAATATAGGATGCAGTTTCCAGCAAGGATTCTCCCTCCATCTTTAGCTTGGGTGAAACCTCCATCCTTGTTTTAACACCAACAACTCTCTTCACCTCTCTTCATCTTAAACAAGAGACTCCTTATTCTGGAACTGTGTCCCTTCGTTGTGGATCCTCTCATCATTCCCCCCCCACCTGTCTCGCCCCTCTGAGTTTGATATTTCAGGAAGGTCAGCTCTCGGTAAAGTGTAATGAGGAATGGCCCAACCTACTCTACCTTTCCACATAAGGTCACCTTGTCATCTAATTGATCAATATGGGGTCAATAGAGGCTCATTTATAGGGGTAAAGGCTGGCTTAGCTCATACAGGTTGTTCAACATTAGTTATAAATATAGAGTCACTGCCAATTTAATATCAGAGTTAAGGTAAGGTTGAATATCTTAGAGAATATAGGGTCTGCGTAGGGCTAAATACCGGTGGGATGGGATGCTCTTCGGAGGGTCAGTACAGACTCGATAGGCTGAGTGGCTTCTTTCTGCACTTGTGGGATTCTATGATTCCCCTGAATGAGGAGTTTAGAACAAGGGGACACACTTAAAATAAATAGAGTGCCACTTTGAGATGAGAATATTTTCACTAAGTGTTGTGAACCTTTGGATTTCTATACACGAGAGAGCTATGGAAGCTTAGTCTTTGAGTATGTTTGATGGAGAGATTAATAGGGTTCTGAATGCCAGTGATGCACTGGGTAATGGGGATGGAGTGAGTAAAGGACATTAAAGTGTTCAATTAGCCATGATCATATTGAGTGGCAGCGGGTTCCACAGGCTGAATGAACTCCTGTTCCGATATTCTGATACACCACAGCTGCTGTAAAATATACTGCTCATGACCACTGTAATATATCGTATATAAAAACATATCACACTGTAATATAACGTACATAAAATATACCTTGCATGCTAATATAACAGCCATATTGTCGGTGTAATATTGCAGGTGTCACGAGGGCAGGTGGAGGGACAGGTCGTGTTGAGGAGGTGGGGAGGCTGCAGAAGGACTTGGGGAGGCTGAAAAAAAATTGGGCAAAGAAGTGTCAGATGGAATCCAATGTGGGAAAGTGTAAGGGTCTGCACTTTGGCAGGAAGAACAGGAACATACTGTTTTCTAAATGGGGAAAGGCTTCAGAAATATGAAATGTGAAAGGACTTGAAAGAATTCCTGAATTCAGACTCCTCAGATAGACAGGTAGGATTAGGTGGCAGTTAGGAAGATAAATGTAATGTTAGCATTCACTTCAAGAGGGCTAGAATACAAGAGCAGGGATGCACAGCTGAGGCTGGATAAGGATCTGGTTTCATCACTTTGGAACATAGAACATTACAGTGCAGAACAGGCCCTTCAGCTCTCGATGTTGCGCCGACCTGTCATACCAATTTGAAGCCCATCTAACCTACACTAGTTAAAAATCACACAACACCAGGTTATAGTCCAACAGGTTTAATTGGAAGCACACTAGCTTTCGGAGCGACACTCCTTCATCAGGTGATAGTGGAGGGCTCAATCGTAACACAGAATTTATAGCAAAAATTTACAGTGTGATGTAACTGAAATTATACATTGAAAAATTGATTGTCTGTTAAGTCTTTCATCTGTTAGAATACCGTGATAGTTTCACTTCTTTCATGTGTAAATCACTAATCCTTTTTTTTAAAGTTTGCTGTTAACAATGGTGATAGCTAGATAATATGTTGAAGGTGGTGGCCCCCTGTGTTCTCTGTCTATGACCTGATGTTTAGATTGATTCTAATCTAAAAAGTGAGATAACAGAGTTTTACATGAATTCATGCAGTTTTTGAGCTCAGAGTTCTACATGGATGCATGCAGTTTTTGAGCAAAGTACATTGTAACTCTGCAAGTACAAATTCACCCCACAACACATATGTGCATGTGGGTCTTTGTCTGTCTGTTTGTGTGTGTCTGTCTGGGGTGGGGGTTGTGAGTGTGTGTGTGTGTGTGTGTGTGTGTGTGTGTAGTGAGTGCAGAGTGTCTTAAGTCTGTGAGGGGGTGAATGTGAGAGTGTGTGTGTGTGTGTGTGTAGTGTAATGGTGATCACCTGTAGTGTGACATGAACCCAAGGTCCCAGTTGAGGCCCTCCCTATGGGTACCGAACTTAGCTATCAGCCTCTGCTCGGCCACTTTCCTCTGCTGCCTGTCCTGAAGTCCACCTTGGAGGATGGTTACCCAAAGGTCCTCGACCATTGAAGTGTTCCCCAACTGGGAGGGAACCCTCCTGTCTGTGATTGTTGTGCGGTGCCCATTCATCCGTTGTCGTAGCCTTTGCTCAGTTTCCCCAATGTACCATGCCTCCGGGCATTCTTGCCTGCAATGTATAAGATAGACAACGTTGGCTGAGTCACATGAGTACCTGCCATGGACACAGGTACACACAGACGTGCACACAGACAGGCACACACACACGCACACACTCTCACATACACACTGACGATGTTGTGTGATTTTAACTTTGTACACACCGGCATCTCCAAATCATAACCTACACTATTCCATGTACGTCCATATGCTTGTCCAATGACGACTTAAATGTACTTAAAATTGGCGAATCTACTACCATTGCACACAAAGCATTCCATACCCTTCCTACTCTCTAAGTAAAGAAACATCTGTCCTATATCTATCACCCCTCAATTTAAAGCTATGCCCCCTCGTGTTTGCCGTCACCATTCTTGGAAAAAGGCTCTCCCTGTCCACCCTATCTAACCCTCTGATTATCTTATATGTCTCTATTAAGTCACCTCTCAACCTTCTTCTCTCTAACGAAAACAGCCTCAAGTCCCTCAGCCTTTCCTCGTAAGACCTTCCCTCTACACCAGGCAACATCCTAGTAAATCTCCTCTACACCCTTTCCAAAGCTTCCACATCCTTCTTATAATATGGTGACCAGAACTGTACACAATACTCCCAAGTGCAGCCGCACCAGAGTTTTGTACACCTGCAGCATAACCTCGTGGTTCCGGAACTTGATCCCTCTATTAATAAAAGCCAAAACACTGTATGCCTTCTTAACAACCCTGTCGACCTGAGTGGCAACTTTCAAGGATCTGTGTACATGGACACCGAGATCTCTCTGCTCATCTACACTATCAAGAATCTTACCAAACTGCTATATCTCGCACAATCCCATTTTTCTGCATTTTGTACAATAGCCTACTGTGGGATATCGTGGTCAGTTTTGGGCACTGTATCTAAGGAAGGATGGGCTGGCATTGAGAGGGTCTAAATGAGATTTACAAAGAATGATCCAAGGGATGGAGGGCTTGAGAAGGGTTTGAGGATTCTGGATCTGTGCTCAATAGAATTCCAAAGGATGAGAGGGAGGAATCCATTTGAAACTTTGAGAATCCTCATTGATCTGGATAGAGTGGACATGGAGAAGATGTTGGCACCAGTAGGAGAGACTAGCACCCGAGGACACAGCTTCAGGGTGAAGGGACCAACCCTTTCGAACTGAAATGAGGAGGAATTTCCTGAGGCAGAGAGTGGGGAGTCTGGAATTCAGTGTTGCACAAGACGGTGGGGGTTCAGGTCATTAAAGATGGAGAGAGCGTGGTTCTTGATTGGTAATCGGCTCAGCGTTACACAGACAAGGCAGGAGAATGAGGTTCGGAAAGATAACAATCAAGATCGAATGGTGGAGCAGACTGGATGGGCCGAATGGTCTACTCCTGCTCTTATATCTCATGGTCTTATGACATACATAAAATATACCATACAAGACTGCTGTAATATAATGGACATAAACTCCCATGTGCCACCACATAGGCACTGAGACATTTATCAAAGATGGGATTGATTTTTAATAATGAAGGGATGGTCATACATGAGACTATTGAATTAATGTCAACCAATTTCAGCTGAGATAGATCCAGGTTAAAAATACTGATGAGCTGCTGACCTGGGCTTTGAGTAGTTAATGAGTGTTGGAGGCAGGGTCCGCCCACTCTGGTTTTTTGTATAAATATAGACATACGGTGTAAGGCTGAGGATTGCTCAGTACGGGTCTTGGTGCCAGGCAGTGGGGATGGGTTCCAGCATTGAGACTGCTCTGAGAGGCTGCCTACGGGTCAGATCCCTGTCGGCCCCTCAGTGTGTGCAGGAACGGCTGACCAGTTTGCAGACGCTGGGTGCCCTGGAGCTACAGTCTGAGCAGATCTGTCTGAGCCGGTGCAGGGTATGTTGCTGGTCAGTGGGCCGCTGGGTGCTGTACTTGTGTGGAGCCCTGTGTGACCGCCTGATCTCCTACCGCACACAGGTAGCTCACCGTGGCAGGCTGGCCCACTGTTTCAGAGAAGCTGGCCTCTTCCTCCTGAGCGCTGGACCTTGGCTCTGCTGCCTGTGGTGCCTGGCTTGTCTGTTTGCCTCAGCAGTCCAGCCCTGCCCAACCTGTCCTCACTGCCTGTGGTGTGTGCCCTGCCTGTGGCTCTTGCCCTGCCTCTGTTACCTGTGGTGTCTCTGCATCCGGAAACCGCTCACACTGTACGTGCTTTACCACCGCGGCAGCCACAGCCCAGACCAGTGCAAGCTGACTGATGGAGCTGGCTCTCTTTATCACCTGTATCTGAAGTACATGACTTTGAAAGTTGGTATGTGTTACCTGCTGCCGATCACAATGGGCAAAGTAAACAGCGCGTGCTGGAGTACTGACTGATTGTCAGAGCGGTTTGACCTTAAATTCAATGTCAGGGGCAAGCATGCCACCTTGTTTTTCTTCTCTCCCTCCCTCTGCCCCCGAAATAATTTATCCGTTCGTGGGTTGTCACCAGCAAGATCAACCTTCACTGCTCACCCCCTGAACTGAGGGGGTGGTTTTAAGGCAATGAGGAGTGTGGGTTTGGAGTCACGTGTAAGGATGGCATTAGTGAACCAGATTAGATTAGATTCCCGACCGTGTGGAAACAGGCCCTTGGGCCCAACCAGTCCACACCGACCCTCTGAAGAGTAACCCACCCAGACCCATTCCCCCTGACTAATGCACCTAACACTACGGGCAGTTTAGCATGGCCAAATCAGCCTGACCTGCAGATCTTTGGACTGTGGGAGGAAACCGGAGCACCCAGAGGAAACCCACGCAGACACGGGGAGAATGTGCAAACTCCATACAGAGGCCTGAGGCCCTGGTGCTGTGAGGCAGCGGTGTTAACCACCGTGCCACCCCAGGGGGGGTTTTTCTCGAAACAGCAATTGGTGGGAGTGGTCCTTATTATTGCAAATAACTTTCAATTGCAGATTTACACCAAGTGCTGTGGTTACATTTGAGCCCACATCCCTCAGAGTATTATCCTGGGTGTCTGGAGTACTCATTCAGAGACATTACTGCAGCAACATCATTCATTTGTAGATATTGTCAGGTTGGAGCCAGCATCTTCTGCTAAGTTAAGTTCACAGGGATTTTGTGATCGGGTCAGGATTGGCCCTGGAAAACAGCTGATAACCTGTTGCTCCACATCCACAGGGAGACCAAACCTCATCGCTATCATCGATGGAGTGGCTGACGTGCAGAAGTTTAAAGAATCCTTTGGAAAGGAGCAGCCCACTTTAGGGGAATGCTGTTCTGGAATATTTGTATTCCAGGATTTAAAAAAAGACTGGGAGACGGATCCAAACAATGGGGAGGCTCAGCGATTGAGCAAAAGGGTGGCTGGATATTTTAGTAAGTCCCAACGGCCAAGGAAGGTCAACAATTTGCCATCGCCATCTTAAACCAGCTGGCGCTTTCCTGGCAATCACTACTTTAGTTCCTGTTTGAATGATCATTCCTTTGTTAAAATGTTTCACAGGTCAGACTGCAGCCTCCTCTGTTAGGGTCAGGCTTAAAGGTACTTTCCACGTTGGTCATTGTGGCCTTAGTTTGAGCACTGTCACCTCAACTTTCTGTGTTCAAGTCCTACGTCTCAGTTACTTGAGCACAGAAACCAAGGCTGACGTTGCAGTGTAGTACCAAGGGAGTGCAGCACTGTCTTTGTTTAATGTTACCCACTCACCTACTGTCATGCCCTTACCCTCCCTCTCATGTCATTGTTTCAGTTCTTCCCAGTTCCTCTACTCAGCTTTTCAAATCTGATTCTTTCCTTGTCCTTTTTCTGTAATTAGTCTGTGAGTAATGCTTTTCTGAGCTGGTACATAAGCTGTGGGTGTCACTGGCTAGGCCAGCATTTATTGCCCATCTGTAATTGCCCTGGTGAATGAGATGATGATGAGCTACATCCTTCAGCCTCTCCAGTCTGTGTGCTGCAGCTATTCCGAGATTGATGTTAGGGAGAAAATTCCCGGAGTTTGCCCCAGGGTCAGTGAAGGAATGGCAGGAGCTCCACATCAGTCAGGGAAGCCTGCCATGTCTGTTTTCCTAAATGCCCTTGTCCATCATGGTGCAGCCATCTTGTAGAAGGTGCCGTGACTGTGCATTGGCAATGGAAGGAATAGATCAGATTGGCAAAGGTAGTCTGGAGGAGGATGGACTCATTGATGATATCTGGGACAGTTTGTTTGAAAGATCCATTTTGGAACCAGGAATAATGAATGAACTCCACAGTAAATGATCCACTCGGCAATACTGAGCATAACACAACAGAATGCCACAATGAGAATTTAAAAAGGAAATCACCAATTACAGTGGGTGAGGCTGGAGTATTAGCAGAAAGTCTGAATAGATATGTTGTAATTACTCTTATTGTAGGAAACTTAAAATGCATTCCAAGAATAATAGAAAACCTATTGGCAAGAGGGAGGAACTGAAACCGAAGCCGTTGCTACAGAAAATGTATTGCAGAATGAACCTACTAAAGGCTATCACATTCGATGAACCTAATGGACCACATCCTTGCATCTTAAAATCTGGGGCATTTTCCCTCTGGAATTCAGTTCTTTAGTCCATGTTTAGACCAAGACTATAACAAAATCAGGAACTAAGGGATCCTCGCAAAATCCAAACTGAATGTCAGTGATGGGGTTTGTGCTGAGGGGAAGTGCTGCTTGATAGCACTATCGACAGCACCTTCCATCGTTTTACTGATGACTGACAGTAGACTGATGAGGTGACAACTGGCTGGGGTTGGATTTGTTCTGTCTTTATCTACAGGCCTTACCTGGGCAATTTTCCACATTGTCAGGTATGTGCCAACATTACTGGACTGTACTGGAAGAGCTTGGCTAGGATCGCTGTAAGTTCTGGAGCACAGGTCTTGGAGGTGGCACAGTGACTCAGTGGTTAGCACTGCTGCCTCACAGCGCCAGGGACCCAGGTTCGATCCTACCCTCGGGTGGCTGTCTGTGTGGAGTTCACACGTTCTCCCTGTGTCTGCGTGGGTTTCCTATATGTACCCTGGTTTCCTCCCACAGTCTAGCGATGTGCAGGTTAGGATGGATTGGCCATGCTAAATTGTCCCAAAGTGTGCAGGTTGGGTAGGTTAGCCAGGGTTAGGGTAGGTGGGTGGGTCTGAGTGGGATGTTCTTCAGAGGGGTGGTGTTATGTCGATGGGCTGAATGGGCTGCTTCTACACTATAAGGATTCTATGATTCCACTACTGATTATTGGTATCAAGGGTCATTGTCTTTGTAATAACCAGTGACTTTATCAACTTCTTAGTATCAAATAGTCAATGCAATTGGGTGAAGACTGGTATCTGTGATATTGGGTACATCAGGAGGAGGCTGAGTTGGATCAGTCAGTCAACACCTCTGGCTGAGAATCACAGCAACCTGTGCTGATGGTGCTGATCGTGCTGATGGTGATGTGCTGATGGTGCTGGTGTGCTGATGGTGCTAATGGTGCTGATGGTGATGGTACTGATTATCTCTGATTATCAATGTTGAATTGTCCATGTTTTTGCATGATTGGATGCGACATATTCTTGGACGTTCTGATCACTGCTTGTAAGTTGCTCCCCCTTGTCCCACCTCAGCAGACCCCGTTTGCTCTGAGAGCTAGGAATTGGAAAGTTTCCATATTACAGAGGAGGAGGTGCTGGATGTGTTAAAACACATAAAGGTGGATGAATCCCCAGGACCTGATCAGGTGTACCCTAGAACTCTGTGGGAGGCTACAGAAGTGATTGCTGGGCCCCTTGCTGAGATATTTGTATCATCGATAGTCACAGGTGAGGTGCTGGAAGACTGGAGGTTGGCAAACGTGGTGCCACTGTTTAAGAAGGGTGGTAAAGACAAGCCAGGGAACTATAGACCAGTGAGCCTGACCTCAGTGGTGGGCAAGTTGTTGGAGGGAATCCTGAGGGACAGGATGTACATGTATTTGGAAAGGCAAGGACTGATTAGGGATAGTCAACATGGCTTTGTGTGTGGGAAATCATGTCTCACAAACTTGATTGAGTTCTTTGAAGAAGTAATAAAGAGGATTGATGAGGGCAGAGCAGTAGATGTGCTCTATATGGACTTCAGTAAGGCGTTCAACAAGGTTCCCCATGGGAGACTGATTAGCAAGGTTAGATCTCATGGAATACTGGGAGAACTAGCCATTTGGATACAGAACTGGCTCAAAGGTAGAAGACAGAGGGTGGTGGTGGAGGGTTGTTTTTCAGACTGGAGACCTGTGACCAGTGGAGTGCCACAAGGATCGGTGCTGGGCCCTCTATTTTTTGTCATTTACATAAATGATTTGGATGCGAGCATAAGAGGTACAGTTAGTAAGTTTGCAGATGACACCAAAATTGGAGCTGTAGTGGACAGCGAAGATTACCTCAGATTACAACAGGACCTGGACCAGATGGGCCAATGGGCTGAGAAGTGGCAGATAGAGTTTAATTCAGATAACTGTGAGGTGCTGCATTTTGGGAAAGCAAATCTTAGCAGGACTTATACACTTAATGGTAAGGTCCTAGGGAGTGTTGCTGAACAAAGAGACCTTGGAGTGCAGGTTCATAGCTCCTTGAAAGTGGAGTCGCAGGTAGGTAGGATAGTGAAGAAGGTGTTTGGTATGCTCTCCTTTATTGGTCAGAGCATTGAGTACAGGAGTTGGGAAGTAATATTCCGGCTGTACAGGACATTGGTTAGGCCACTGTTGGAATATTGTATGCAATTCTGGTCTCCTTCATATTGGAAAGATGTTGTGAAACTTGGAAGGGCTCAGAAAAGACTTACAAGGTTAACAGGTTTAAGCTATAGGGAGACACTAAATAGGCTGGGGCTGTTTTCCCTGGAGCGTTGGAGGCTGAGGGGTGACCTGATAAAATCATGAGGGCCATGGATAGGATAAATAGATAAGGGGAATTCAGAAGTAAAGGGCATAGGTTTAGGGTGAGAGAGGAAAAATTTAAAAGGGACCTAAGGGGCAACTTTTTCACCCAGAGGGTGGTACGTGTGTGGAATGAGCTGCCAGAGGATGTGGTGGAGGCTGGTACAATTACAACATTTAAGAGGCATTTGGATGGGTATATGAATAGGAAGGGTTTGGAGGGATATGGGCCGGGTGCTGGCGGGTGGGACTAGATTGGGTTGGGATATCTGGTCAGCATGGATGGATTGGGCCGAAGGGTCTGTTTCCGTGCTGTACATCTCTATGACTCTGTAATGTTGGAACAGTTGGACGATCCTGGGCTTGAGGCAGCTCAGATGTATGTGTCGAGGCCGTAGTGCTGGAAAAGCACAGCAGGTCAGGCAGCCTCTGAGCAGCAGGAGAGTCGATGTTTCGGGCATACGCCCTTCATCAGGAATCAGTCCTCACTTTCTCCCTGGTGTAGGGTAAAGCCTGATTCTCCTGAACCTCTCAGACAAACAGCTTGTGGCTAACACAGTTGTACTATAAGCAATATTGCTTCCAGTCAATTCATTTGAAATATTTTGTTTAGGCCACAGTGTGTGGAGTTTATCATTACAGAGGTAACAACCCGTTATTGTGATTGTAACCATGGGATTAAATCTGCTTTCTATGGTCCAGCTGTATTGTAACTTGGATGTAGAACAGTGACTGTTACTGGGGATTCCTCTCCCTCTTTTCCACCTCAGTGTGAAATTGCAAACGTCAGTGAGAGTCCCGCTGCTGTTAGTGAATTGTACAGAATTTTTACTTCCTATTCCCTTCTAGCTGTACCTTCTCTTTCTCTTTTCTCTCCTTTATTATTTTGGACATTAGGTGGTGTCCAGGAAATAACTGTGTTCAACTCCAAATGTAAATGTTTCCAAGTTACAAATTGTATTGTGTACATTATTAAAAAGCTGTAGAATTGTTCAGATCCTAAATAAACATAACACTTGTCTTTGATCTCTGCCACCTAAGTGAAGTTCTGTCACATTAAAGCTACCGCGTTTTGGAAAGCTGCCAAGACTTTCAGTCCGGGTCAACGTCTTGCAACGTTTCTTTAAAGAGGAATGTAGTGATTGACTGGAGATATTAAGGAGTTGAAGTTATGTCTAGGATTGTTCAAAAGCAATAACAGGAGGTCGCTGACTGAGGTTCAACTTTGGGGCATGGTACATTGAGTCCAAACCCCAGGAAAAGCTATTTCACCAAACTAGTCTCTGCCAGTCTCCTAAAGTCCCACAGAGCAGAGAGCAGGCCCCTTGGCCAATCGAGTCTGCACTGACCTACCTACACTAGTCCCATTTTCCAGCCCACAGCCTTGAACACTTTGACATTCCAGGTGCTCATTCAAGTCTTTTTGTAAAGGTTGTGAACTTTCTGGTGCAATGCATTCCAGACTCCCACTCCCCCCCCCCCCCCACCAAACCGCTGGGCGAAAACATTCTCTCGAAACCTTCAGCCCTGTACCTTAAAAGTACTCCCCTGGTTAGAAACCCATTCATTAAGGGGAATAGCCACTTCCTATCCACCCTGTCCATGCACCACATAATCTTATACATCTCTATCAGGTCCTGCCCCATACACCCCAAACCTTCCCTGCTAAGGGAAATTACTCTGAGCATATCCAGCCTCTCTTCATCGCTGAGATGCTCCATCGCAGGGCTCTACCCCCTCCAGTGTGATCACATCCTTCCTATAATGCACTAACCAGCACTGCCTCAGTACTCCCGCTAACCAAAGCACAGCTCTATACAGCTGCAACCTAACCTCCCTGCTCCTATAATCTAATCCATGTCCGATAAAGGCCAGTGTCCCATATCCCTTCTTAACTACCTTATTAATCTGTCCTGCCTCATTCAGGGATCTGTGGATGTGTACAACCGAGATCCCTATATTACTCTGAGCTCCCTAGTGCTCTGCCATTCACTGAGTGCTCCCTTGTCTTGTTCCATCATCTATGACCTCAGACTTTCCAGGGTTAAATTCCATCTGCTCCTGATCTGACAATCACCCAAACAATCTTCATGTGATCTGTAAACTTACTTATTAATCTCCACCACATTCCCATCTATATCATATTGCAGATGCCGGTGTTGGACTCCAGTGTACAAAGTTAAAAATCCCACAACACCAGGTTCTAGTCCAACAGGTTTATTTGGAAGCACTAGCTTTCGGAGCACGGCTCCTTAAACCACCTGATGAAGGAGTAGTGCTCCAAAAGCTAGTGCTTCCAATTAAACCTGTCGGACTATAGCCTGGTGTTGTGGGATTTTTAACTGCATATGTTGTGTGTGTGTCTGTGTGTCTGTGTGTGTGTGTGTGTCAGTGTGTGTGTGTGTGTGTGTGTGTGTGTGTGTCAGTGTGTGTGTCAGTGTGTGTGTCAGTGTGTGTGTGTCAATGTGTGTGTGTGTGTGGGGGGGGGTCCCCCTGTACCCATGGGGATATGTTCTAGAACCCACTGTGGATAGGTGTGAACCCATTCAATTAAATGGGAAATAAACCTTCCCGGCAGCTTCCTGGTCCCTGGTTCTGGAACATTCCCTGAAATATGTTCTGGCTGCTATAAACCTCAGGTAAGTGAAACTGCAGAAAACAATTCTGCGGATACATACACACCCATTGCAAACAATAAGGGTCCCAGCGTTGGCCCCAGTGCTATCCCACTGCACACCAGACTCCAGTCACACAACCATTCCATCACCTCCACCACCACCACCACCCTCGGTTTCCTGGCACAAGCTGATTTTGGATCGACCTTACCAAGTTACCCTGAATCCCACATGCTTTGACCTTCTTCATTACACGTCTGTGTGGAACCTTGTCAAAGGCTTTGCTGAAATCCATATAAACTACGTCAACTGCCCTACCCTTATCCACACCCCTCCAGCTGACACAGCCATGCTGACCATCCCTGCCTCTCTAAGTGGAGATCAGTTCTCTCCTTCAGAATTTTCTCCAATCATTTCCTTACTACTGACGTGAGACTTTACTGCTCTGAAATTCCCTGGTTTCTCTCAACCGACTTTCTTGGAAAATGTAAGTACATTAGCTGTGCTCTGCGGCGAGAGAGAGAAATAAAAACTTGGGTCAGAGCTCCCGTAATGTCCTCTACAGCAGCCTGGGATACAACTCCTCTGGATCTGGGCTTTGTCCACTTCTCAGCTTGTCAAAACCTCCACATTCCCAATGTCTGCTCAAGAACCTCACAGTTGCCTGTCCCAAACCCTGTACCAACACTGTCCTTCTCTTGAGTGAAGACAGAAGGTGAAGTACTCATTGAACACCCAACCGACGTTCTCCACCTCTACACAAAGGCCTCCCCCTTGGTTCTTGATGGGGACCACAGGTTTGCAAACAAGTTTGAAGAAGAAACAAACAGAAAGTGCAGGAGAAACTCAGCAGGTCTGCAGAGAGAGAAAACCAGAGTTAACGTTTTGAGTCTGGTCTGAGTCTTCTTCCTGAAGAAGGGCTGATGCCCAAAACGTCGATTCTCCTGCTCCTTGGATGCTGCCTGACCTGCTGTGCTTTTCCAGCAACACATTTTTCAGCTCTGATCTCCAGCATCTGCAGTCCTCACTTTCTCCTCCTGGGTCTTCTCCAAACCATGTTCTCTGACGAAGGATCTTATTGGACTGGAAGCTGTCTGATTCTCTCTCCACAGATGCTGCCAGACCTGCTGAGTTTGTTTCAGATAGCCAGCCTCCACTGTTTCTGTGGGTTCATTCCCGGATTGGAGAGGAATAGATTAGATTCCCTACAGTGTAGAAACAGGCCCTTCGGCCCAACAAGTCCACACCAACCCGCCAAAGAGCGACCCACCCAGACCCATTCCCCAACATTCACCCCTGAGCAATGCACTTAACACTACAGGCAATTTAGCGTGGCCAATTCACCTAACTGGCACATTTTTGGACTGTGGGAGGAAACCGGAGCATCCGGAGGAAACCCACGCAGACACGGGGAGAATGTGCAAACTCCACATAGACAGTTGCCCGAGGCGGGAATTGAACCCGGGTCTCTGGAGCTATGAGGCAGCTGTGCTAACCACTGAGCCACCGTGCTGCCCCCTAATGTGAAACTGATTCCCACTGCAATGCCGAGGCTCTGCAGGAGAGGCTGAGTTTCTGATAATGACTCAGGAACACTGTGCAATAATGAAACTGTAAGTAAACAGGATGAACATTTTAATAATGCCAGCATTTTATTTTCTTCAAGTTATAAAAAGCCCAAGTGTTTGAATCTTCCTCTGAACAGAGAGACTGGTCAGAAGCTGCACAATCAACAATTCTAGTACAACACCAGGGGGAAACTCACACAGACAATCACACACAAACACACACACAGACAGAGACAATCACACGCGCACACACTCACATAGACAATCACAGACAATCACACACACAATCACACACAAACACACACACAGACAATCACACACAAACACACACACAGACAATCACACACAAACACACACACAGACAATCACACACAAACACACACACAGAGACAATCACACACTCACATTGACAATCTCACACACATATATACACACACACACACACTCAAATGCACATGCACACACATACACTCACACACACACACACTCGTACGCACACACTTGCACACACACTCGCAAACACACACACACTCGCATAGACAATCACACACACTCACAGAGACAATCACACACTCACATAGACAATCACACACACTCACAGAGACAATCACACACTCACAGAGACAATCACACACACATACACACACACACACTTAAATGCACATGCACACACGCTCGCACACATACACACGCACACACTCATGCACACACTCGCACACACACTCGCACACACACACACTCACTCACATAGACAATCACACACACACACACACAATCACACACACAGTCAGAGACAATCACACACACACACTCACGTAGACAATCACACACACTCACGTAGACAATCATACACACTCACAGAGACAATCACACACACTCACACAGACACACACACACAGACACACACTCACACAGACACACACTCACACAATCTCACACACTCACACACAGGCAATATCACACACACACTCACAGAGACAATCACACACACTCACACAGAGACAATCACACACACACAGACACACACACTCACACAGAAACAATCACAGACACAATCACAGACAATCACACATACACACTCACAGAAACAATCACACACACAATCACACACACAGACTATCACACACACAGTCATACAGACAATCACACACACAGACAATCACACACACACACACAATCACAGACACACACACAGACAATCACAGACACACAGCCAATCACACACACACACTCACAGAGACAATCACACACATTCACACAATCACACAGACACAGACACACAGACAATCTCACACACACACACTCACACGCACACACACACACATGCACACTCACACAGACAATCACACACACACACTCACACAGACAATCACACACACTCACACTCACATAGACAGAGACAATCACACACTCACATAGACAATCTCACACACATACAGAGACAATCACACACACACAGACACACACTCACACAGACACACAATCACACACACTCACACAATCACACACACTCACAGAGACAATCACACACGCACACACTCACACAGAGACAATCACACACAGACACACAGAAACAATCACAGACAATCACACACACACACTCACAGAGACAATCACACACACAATCACACACACAGACAATCACACACACAGACACACAGAGACAATCACACACACACACACAGACAATCACACACACACAGACACACAGACAATCACATACACACACAGACAATCACACTCACAGAGACAATCACATACACACAATCACACACACACAAACACACAATCACATACACACACTCACACAGACACACACTCACACAATCTCACACACTCACACAGACAATCATACACACACACTCATGCTCACACACATGCACACTCACACAGACAATCACACACACACACACAGACAATCACACAAACACAATCACACACACGCACACTCACATAGACAATCACACACACGCACACTCACACAGACAATCACACAGTCACAGACACACACAAACACACACACAGGCATACACACAGACACAGACTCACATGCAGACACAGATACACACACACACAGGCACAGAGACACACACACAGGCAATCACACACAGACACGGACATAGACACACACACAAACACACACAGACAAACACACATACAGACACACACACACACAGACACACACACACACACAGAGTCTTTCTTATGGTGTTTCTCTCTCTCTGTGCCCAAATAACACTTTTATCACGATCATTCCCGGTCCTGTCAGCTCCAGGCAATCTGATGATCCAGATTTATACTTGATGATGGTAGAGAATGGGATGGGTTTATTTGATTTACTTAAATTAGAGAGTGATAAATCTTTAAGAGTGAGAAGGAACATTGAGTTCCGAACATCTCAGGCTCCAGCAAGATCTAACAGGCTCGCAAGTCGTTTCCTGCCTCTGCTGACTCTGTCGGCTTTAGGTTCTAGAAAATTCCAAATGGACATTGCAGGGAGACAGACACAGAGAGGGAGAGAGGAGTGAGAGAGAGAGGGGGAGGGAGGGAGGGAGAGAGAGAGAGAGAGAGAGAGAGAGAGAGAGAGAGAAAAAGAGAGAGCGTGAGAGAGGGAGGGAGGGAGAGGGGGGGAGAGAGAGGAGGAGGAGGGAGAGAGAGAGGGAGACGGAGAGGAGGAGGAAGAGGAGAGAGAGAGAGAGAGAGGTGGGCGACGGAGTGTTGAATGAGGAAGCAAATAGCCTCTGATCATCTCTCCCGGTAATTATTCTGTGTCACATCAAGAATTGGAAAAGCAGAGCCATCACTGGTTTCTCTTTGCGTGACACAGATAGATGAAACTCAGTGTTAACTCAAATCAATGGGGAGAACACATGAGGAGCTAATCTCCTGGTTACACCTGGAAATTCACAACAGGTAGAAACAGGAGGCCGTTCAGCCCTCTGTGCCTTCTCTACTATCCAATGAGGTCAAGGCGAACCAGTTGTGGCCGTAGCTCCAATTTCCTGGTCTGAACCACAGGGTCACTGTCTCAGGAATAGACAGTGTGTGTGACCTCAGGCTAAGGTAGGAACAGGCTGGTGCACTCCAGCAGATTGGGACGGTGTAGGATGGTCCAACCCAGAGACAGACACCACATCCCCGAATATACCACAGGCTGAGAGCACTGGTGTCTCTGGGGGGAGAAAGACAGGGGAGATGGAGGGGGAGAGACAGGGGAGATCGAGGGGGAGAGAGAGAGAGACAGGGCAGATCGAGGGGGAGAGAGACAGGGCAGATCGAGGGGGAGAGACAGGGGAGATCGAGGGGGAGAGAGACAGGGGAGATGGAGGGGGAGAGACAGGGGAGATCGAGGGGGAGAGAGAGACAGGGCAGATCGAGGGGGAGAGATACAGGGCAGATGGAGGGGGAGAGACGGGGAGATCGAGGGGGAGAGAGACAGGGGAGATGGAGGGGGAGAGACAGGGGAGATGGAGGTGAGAGACAGGGGAGATGGAGGGGGAGAGACAGGGAGATGGAGGGGGAGAGACAGGGGAGATGGAGGGGGAGAGACAGGGGAGATCGAGGGGGAGAGAGAGACAGGGCAGATCGAGGGGGAGAGACAGGGGAGATGGAGGGGGAGAGAGACAGGGGAGATCGAGGGGGAGAGAGAGACAGGGGAGATGGAGGGGGAGAGACAGGGGAGATCAAGGGGGAGAGACAGGGGAGATGGAGGGGGAGAGAGAGACAGGGGAGATCGAGGGGGAGAGAGACAGGGCAGATTGAGGGGGAGAGAGAGACAGGGCAGATCAAGGGGGAGAGACAGGGGAGATGGAGGGGGAGAGACAGGGGAGATCGAGGGGGAGAGAGACAGGGCAGATCGAGGGGGAGAGAGAGACAGGGGAGATCGAGGGGGAGAGAGACAGGGCAGATCGAGGGGGAGAGAGAGACAGGGGAGATCAAGGGGGAGAGACAGGGCAGATCGAGGCGGAGAGAGAGACAGGGCAGATCGAGGGGGAGAGACAGGGGAGATGGAGGGGGAGAGAGACAGGGCAGATCGAGGGGGAGAGAGAGACAGGGGAGATGGAGGGGGAGAGACAGGGGAGATCGAGGGGGAGAGAGAGACAGGGCAGATCGAGGGGGAGAGACAGGGGAGATGGAGGGGGAGAGAGAGACAGGGGAGATGGAGGGGGAGAGACAGGGGAGATCAAGGGGGAGAGACAGGGGAGATGGAGGGGGAGAGAGAGAGAGACAGGGCAGATCGAGGGGGAGAGAGACAGGGCAGATCGAGGGGGAGAGACAGGGGAGATCGAGGGGGAGAGAGACAGGGGAGATGGAGGGGGAGAGACAGGGGAGATCGAGGGGGAGAGAGAGACAGGGCAGATCGAGGGGGAGAGAGACAGGGCAGATGGAGGGGGAGAGACAGGGGAGATCGAGGGGGAGAGAGACAGGGGAGATGGAGGGGGAGAGACAGGGGAGATGGAGGTGAGAGACAGGGGAGATGGAGGGGGAGAGACAGGGGAGATCGAGGGGGAGAGACAGGGAGATGGAGGGGGAGAGACAGGGGAGATGGAGGGGGAGAGACAGGGGAGATCGAGGGGGAGAGAGAGACAGGGCAGATCGAGGGGGAGAGACAGGGGAGATGGAGGGGGAGAGAGACAGGGGAGATCGAGGGGGAGAGAGAGACAGGGGAGATGGAGGGGGAGAGACAGGGGAGATCAAGGGGGAGAGACAGGGGAGATGGAGGGGGAGAGAGAGACAGGGGAGATCGAGGGGGAGAGAGACAGGGCAGATCGAGGGGGAGAGAGAGACAGGGCAGATCAAGGGGGAGAGACAGGGGAGATGGAGGGGGAGAGACAGGGGAGATGGAGGGGGAGAGAGACAGGGCAGATCGAGGGGGAGAGAGAGACAGGGGAGATGGAGGGGGAGAGACAGGGGAGATCGAGGGGGAGAGAGAGACAGGGCAGATCGAGGGGGAGAGACAGGGGAGATGGAGGGGGAGAGAGACAGGGGAGATCGAGGGGGAGAGAGAGACAGGGGAGATGGAGGGGGAGAGACAGGGGAGATCAAGGGGGAGAGACAGGGGAGATGGAGGGGGAGAGAGAGACAGGGGAGATCGAGGGGGAGAGAGACAGGGCAGATTGAGGGGGAGAGAGAGACAGGGCAGATCAAGGGGGAGAGACAGGGGAGATGGACGGGGAGAGACAGGGGAGATCGAGGGGGAGAGAGACAGGGCAGATCGAGGGGGAGAGAGAGACAGGGGAGATCGAGGGGGAGAGAGACAGGGCAGATCGAGGGGGAGAGAGAGACAGGGGAGATCAAGGGGGAGAGATAGGGCAGATCGAGGGGGAGAGAGAGACAGGGCAGATCGAGGGGGAGAGACAGGGGAGATGGAGGGGGAGAGAGACAGGGCAGATCGAGGGGGAGAGAGAGACAGGGGAGATCGAGGGGGAGAGACAGGGGAGATCGAGGGGGAGAGAGAGACAGGGCAGATCGAGGGGGAGAGAGACAGGGCAGATCGAGGGGGAGAGAGAGACAGGGGAGATCGAGGGGGAGAGAGACAGGGCAGATCGAGGGGGAGAGAGACAGGGCAGATCGAAGGGGAGAGAGAGACAGGGGAGATCGAGGGGGAGAGAGACAGGGCAGATCGAGGGGGAGAGAGAGAGACAGGGGAGATTGAGGGGGAGAGAGACAGGGCAGATCGAGGGGGAGAGAGATACAGGGGAGATCAAGGGGGAGAGACAGGGCAGATCGAGGGGGAGAGAGAGACAGGGGTGATTGAGGGGGAGAGAGACAGGGCAGATCGAGGGGGAGAGAGATACAGGGGAGATCAAGGGGGAGAGAGAGACAGGGCAGATCGAGGGGGAGAGACAGGGGAGATGGAGGGGGAGAGAGACAGGGCAGATCGAGGGGGAGAGAGAGACAGGGGAGATTGAGGGGGAGTGACAGGGGAGATCGAGGGGGAGAGAGAGACAGGGCAGATCGAGGGGGAGAGAGACAGGGCAGATCGAGGGGAGAGACAGACAGGGAGATCGAGGGGGAGATCGAGGGGGAGAGAGAGACAGGGCAGATTGAGGGGGAGAGAGAGACAGGGGAGATCGAGGGGGAGAGAGACAGGGCAGATCGAGGGGGAGAGAGACTGGGCAGATCGAGGGGGAGAGAGACAGGGGAGATGGAGGGGGAGAGACAGGGGAGATCGAGGGGGAGAGAGAGACAGGGCAGATCGAGGGGGAAGAGAGAGACAGGGCAGATGGAGAGGGAGAGACAGGGGAGATGGAGGGGGAGAGAGACAGGGCAGATCGAGGGGGAGAGAGATACAGGGGAGATCGAGGGGGAGAGACAGGGCAAATCGAGGGGGAGAGAGAGACAGGGCAGATCGAGGGGGAGAGACAGGGGAGATGGAGGGGGAGAGAGACAGGGCAGATCGACGGGGAGAGAGAGACAGGGGAGATCGAGGGGGAGAGACAGGGGAGTTCGAGGGGGAGAGAGAGACAGGGCAGATCGAGGGGGAGAGAGACAGGGCAGATCGAGGGGAGAGACAGACAGGGAGATCGAGGGGGAGAGAGACAGGGGAGATCGAGGGGGAGAGAGAGACAGGGCAGATTTAGGGGGAGAGAGAGACAGGGGAGATCGAGGGGGAGAGAGACAGGGGAGATGGAGGGGGAGAGACAGGGGAGATCGAGGGGGAGAGTGAGACTGGGCAGATCGAGGGGGAAGAGAGAGACAGGGCAGATGGAGAGGGAGAGACAGGGGAGATGGAGGGGGAGAGAGACAGGGGAGATCGAGGGGGAGAGAGAGACGGGGGAGATTGAGGGGGAGAGAGAGACAGGGGAGATCGTTCGGGAGAGAGACAGGGCAGATCGAGGGGGAGAGAGACACGGCAGATCGAGGATGAGAGAGACAGGGGAGATGGAGGGGGAGAGACAGGGGAGATCGAGGTGGAGAGAGAGACAGGGCAGATCGAGGGGGAAGAGAGAGACAGGGCAGATGGAGAGGGAGAGACAGGGGAGATGGAGGGGGAGAGAGACAGGGGAGATCGAGGGGGAGAGAGAGACAGGGGAGATCGAGGGGGAGAGACAGGGGAGATGGAGGGGGAGAGAGACAGGGCAGATCGAGGGGGAGAGACAGGGGAGATGGAGGGGGAGAGAGACAGGGCAGATCGAGGGGGAGAGAGAGACAGGGGAGATTGAGGGGGAGAGACAGGGGAGATCGAGGGGGAGAGAGAGACAGGGCAGATCGAGGGGGAGAGAGACAGGGCAGATCGAGGGGAGAGACAGACAGGGAGATCGAGGGGGAGAGAGACAGGGGAGATCGAGGGGGAGAGAGAGACAGGGCAGATTGAGGGGGAGAGAGAGACAGGGGAGATCGAGGGGGAGAGAGACAGGGCAGATCGAGGGGGAGAGAGACAGGGCAGATCGAGGGGGAGAGAGACAGGGGAGATGGAGGGGGAGAGACAGGGGAGATCGAGGGGGAGAGAGAGACAGGGCAGATCGAGGGGGAAGAGAGAGACAGGGCAGATGGAGAGGGAGAGACAGGGGAGATGGAGGGGGAGAGAGACAGGGGAGATCGAGGGGGAGAGAGAGACAGGGGAGATTGAGGGGGAGAGACAGGGGAGATCGAGGGGGAGAGAGACAGGGCAGATCGAGGGGGAGAGACAGGGGAGATCGAGGGGGAGAGACAGGGGAGATGGAGGGGGAGAGACAGGGCAGATCGAGGGGGAGAGAGACAGGGCAGATCGAGGGGGAGAGACAGGGGAGATGGAGGGGGAGAGAGACAGGGCAGATCGAGGGGGAGAGAGAGACAGGGGAGATGGAGGGGGAGAGAGACAGGGCAGATCGAGGGGGAGAGACAGGGGAGATGGAGGGGGAGAGAGACAGGGCAGATCGAGGGGGAGAGAGAGACAGGGCAGATCGAGGGGGAGAGACAGGGGAGATCGAGGGGGAGAGAGACAGGGGAGATCGAGGGGGAGAGACAGGGGAGATGGAGGGGGAGAGAGACAGGGCAGATCGAGCGGGAGAGACAGCGGAGATGGAGGGGGAGAGAGACAGGGCAGATCGAGGGGGAGAGAGACAGGGGAGATCGAGGGGGAGAGAGACGGGGCAGATCGAGTGGGAGAGAGACAGGGCAGATCGAGGGGGAGAGAGACAGGGCAGTTCGAGGGGGAGAGAGAGAGACAGGGCAGATCGAGGGGCAGAGAGAGACAGGGCAGATCGAGGGGGAGAGAGACAGTGCAGATCGAGGGGGAGAGAGACAGGGCAGATCGAGGGGGAGAGAGAGACAGGGCAGATCGAGGGGGAGAGACAGGGGAGATCGAGGGGGAGAGAGACAGGGGAGATCGAGGGGGAGAGACAGGGGAGATGGAGGGGGAGAGAGACAGGGCAGATCGAGGGGGAGAGACAGCGGAGATGGAGGGGGAGAGAGACAGGGCAGATCGAGGGGGAGAGAGACAGGGCAGATCGAGGGGGAGAGAGACAGGGGAGATCGAGGGGGAGAGAGACGGGGCAGATCGAGGGGGAGAGAGACAGGGCAGATCGAGGGGGAGAGAGACAGGGCAGTTCGAGGGGGAGAGAGAGAGACAGGGCAGATCGAGGGGCAGAGAGAGACAGGGCAGATCGAGGGGGAGAGAGACAGGGCAGATCGAGGGGGAGAGAGAGACAGGGGAGATCGAGGGTGAGTGAGACAGGGGAGATGGAGGGGGAGAGACAGGGGAGATCGAGGGGGAGAGAGAGACAGGGCAGATCGAGGGGGAAGAGAGAGACAGGGCAGATGGAGAGGGAGAGACAGGGGAGATGGAGGGGGAGAGAGACAGGGGAGATCGAGGGGGAGAGAGAGACAGGGGAGATTGAGGGGGAGAGACAGGGGAGATCGAGGGGGAGAGACAGGGGAGATGGAGGGGGAGAGAGACAGGGCAGATCGAGGGGGAGAGACAGGGGAGATCGAGGGGGAGAGACAGGGGAGATGGAGGGGGAGAGACAGGGCAGATCGAGGGGGAGAGAGACAGGGCAGATCGAGGGGGAGAGACAGGGGAGATGGAGGGGGAGAGAGACAGGGCAGATCGAGGGGGAGAGAGAGACAGGGGAAATGGAGGGGGAGAGAGACAGGGCAGATCGAGGGGGAGAGACAGGGGAGATGGAGGGGGAGAGAGACAGGGCAGATCGAGGGGGAGAGAGAGACAGGGCAGATCGAGGGGGAGAGACAGGGGAGATCGAGGGGGAGAGAGACAGGGGAGATCGAGGGGGAGAGAGAGACAGGGGAGATCGAGGGGGAGAGAGAGACAGGGCAGATCGAGGGGGAGAGACAGGGGAGATCGAGGGGGAGAGAGACAGGGGAGATCGAGGGGGAGAGAGAGACAGGGGAGATCGAGGGGGAGAGAGACAGGGCAGATCGAGCGGGAGAGACAGCGGAGATGGAGGGGCAGAGAGACAGGGCAGATCGAGGGGGAGAGAGACAGGGGAGATCGAGTGGGAGAGAGACGGGGCAGATCGAGGGGGAGAGAGACAGGGCAGATCGAGGGGGAGAGAGACAGGGCAGTTCGAGGGGGAGAGAGAGAGACAGGGCAGATCGAGGGGCAGAGAGAGACAGGGCAGATTGAGGGGGAGAGAGACAGGGCAGATCGAGGGGGAGAGAGAGACAGGGCAGATCGAGGGGGAGAGACAGGGGAGATCGAGGGGGAGAGAGACAGGGGAGATCGAGGGGGAAGACAGGGGAGATGGAGGGGGAGAGAGACAGGGCAGATCGAGGGGGAGAGACAGCGGAGATGGAGGGGGAGAGAGACAGGGCAGATTGAGGGGGAGAGAGACAGGGGAGATCGAGGGGGAGAGAGACGGGGCAGATTGAGGGGGAGAGAGACAGGACAGATCGAGGGGGAGAGAGACAGGGCAGTTCGAGGGGGAGAGAGAGAGACAGGGCAGATCGAGGGGCAGAGAGAGACAGGGCAGATCGAGGGGGAGAGAGACAGGGCAGATCGAGGGGGAGAGAGACAGGGCAGATCGAGGGTGAGTGAGACAGGGCAGATCGAGGGTGAGTGAGACAGGGCAGATTGAGGAGAAGGTGACAGGGCAGATCGATGGATGGGTCAGGGTGATCGATGAGGTGTCAGGGTGATCGGGGAGGGTTCAGGGTGATCGATGAGGGGTCAGAGTCATCAGCGAGGGGTCAGGATGATCGGGGAGGTGTCAGTGTGATCAGAGAGGGGTCAGGGTGATCAGGGAGGTGTCAGGGTGATCGATGAGGGGTCAGGGTGATTGGGGAGGGGTCAGGGTGTTCGAGGAGGGGTCAGAGTGATCATGGAGGGGTCAGGTTGATCGGGGAGGGGTCAGGTTGATCAGGGAGGGGTCAGGGTGATCGGGGAGGGGTCAGGGTGATCGATGAGGGGTCGGAGTGATCAGGGAGGGGTCAGGGTGATTGATGAGGGACCAGTGTGATCGGGGAGGGGTCAGGGTGATCGATGAGGGGTTAAGGTGATCAGGGAGGGGTCAGGGTGATCGATGAGGGGTCAGGGTGGGGTCAGGGTGATCAACAAGGGGTCAGAGTGATCGATGAGGGGTTAGGGTGATCAGGTAGGTGTCAGGGTGATTGATGCGGGGTCAGGGTGAACGGGGAGGGGTCAGGGTGATAAGGGAGGGGTCAGGGTTATCGGGGATGGGTCAGGGTGATCGATGAGGGATTAGGATTATCGGGTAGGGGTAAGTATGATCAATGAGGGGTCAGGGTGATCAGGGAGGGGTCAGGGTGATTGATGAAGGGTCAGGATGATCAGGGAGGGGTCAGGGTTATCAATGAGGGGTCAGGGTGATCGGGGAGAGGTCAGGGTGATTGATGAGGGGTCAGTGTGATCAGGGAGGGGTCAGGGTGATTGATGAGGGATCAGTGTGATCAGGGAGGGGTCAGGGTGATCGATGAGTGGTCGGGGGATCAGGGAGGGGTTCAGGTGATCAATGAGGGGTTAGGGGGACCGATGAGGGGTCAGGGGGATCAGGGAGGGGTCCGGGTGATCAATGAGGGGTCAGGGTGATCAGGGAGGGGTCAGGGTGATCGATGAGGAGTCAGGGTGATCGATGAGGGGTCAGGGGGATCAGGGAGGGGTCAGGGTGATCAATGAGGGGTTAGTGTGGTCAATGGGGGTCAGGGTGATTGGGGAGGGGTCAGGGGGTTCAGGGAGGGGTCAGGGTAATCGAGGAGAGGTCAGGGTGATCGATGAGGGGTCAGGGTGATCGGGTAGGGGTCAGGGTGATTGATGAGGGGTCAGGGTGATTGGGGAGGGGTCAGGGTGATCGATGAGGGGTCAGGGTGATTGGGGAGGGGTCAGGATGATCGATGAGGGGGTCAGGGTCATCGGGGAAGTGTCAGGGTGATCGATGAGGGGTCTGGATGATCTGGGTTGGGGTCAGGCTGATCGATGAGGGGTCAGAGTGATCGGGGAGCGGTCAGGGTGATCGGGAAGGGGTCAAGGTGATTGATGAGGGGTCAGGGTGATCGGGGAGGGATCAAGGTGATTGATGAGGGGTCAGGGTGCTCGGGATGGGGTCAGGGTTATCGATGAGAGGTCAGGGTAATCGAGGAGAGGTCAGGGTGATCGATGAGGGGTCAGGGTGATCGGGGAGGGGTCAGGGTGATCGATGAGGGGTCAGGGTGATCGATGAGGAGTCAGGGTGATCGATGAGGGGTCAGGGTGATCGATGAGGAGTCAGGGTGATCGATGAGGGGTCAGGGTGATCGATGAGGGGTCAGAGTGATCGGGGAGTGGTCAGGGTGATCAGGAAGGGGTCAAGGTGATTGACGAGGAGTCAGGATGATCGGGGAGGGGTCAAGGTGATTGATGAGGGGTCAGGGTGATTGGGGAGGGGTCAGGGTGATCGATGAGGAGTCAGGGTGATCGGGGAGGGGTCAAGGTGATTGATGAGGGGTCAGGGTGATTGGGGAGGGGTCAGGGTGATCGATGAGGAGTCAGGGTGATCGGGGAGGAGTCAAGGTGATTGATGAGGGGTCAGGGTGATCGATGAGGGGTCAGGGTGATCGATGAGGGGTCTGGGTGATTGGGATGGGGTCAGGGTGATCGATGAGGGGTCAGGGTGATCAGGGAGGGGTCAGGGTAATCAGGGTGGGGTCAGGGTGATTGATGAGGGGTCAGGGTGATCAGGGAGGGGTCGGGGTAATCAGGGTGGGGTCAGGGTGATCGATGAGGGGCCAGGGTGATCAGAGAGGGGTCAGGGTAATCAGGGTGGGGTCAGGGTGATCGATGAGGGGTCAGGGTGATCAGGGAGGGGTCAGGGTGATCGATGAGGGGTCAGGATGATCAGGTAAGTGTCAGGGTGATCGATGAGGGGTCAGGGTGATCGATGAGGGGTCAGTGTGATCAATGAGGGGTCAGGGTGATCGATGAGAGGTCAGAGTGATCAGGGAGAGGTCAGGATGATCGATGAGGGATCAGGGTGATCAGGGAGGGGTCAGGGTGATCAGGGTGGGGTCAGGGTGATCAGGGTGGGGTCAGGGTGATCGATGAGAGGTCAGGGTGATCGGGAGGGATCAGGATGATTGATGAAGGGTCAGGGTGATCAGGGAGGGGTCAGGGTGATCGGTGTGGTGTCAGGGTGATCGATGAGGGGTCAGGGGGATCGATGAGGGGTCCAAGTGATCAGGGAGGGGTCAGTGTGATCAGGGAGGGGTCAGAGTGATCAGGGAGGGGTCAGAGTGATCGGGGAGGGGTCACTGTGATCAGGGAGGGGTCAGTGTGAGCGGGGAGGGGTCAGTGATCAGGGAGGGGTCAGAGTGATCAGGGAGGGGTCAGTGTGATCAGGGAGGGGTCAGAGTGATCGGGGAGGGGTCAGTGTGATCAGGGAGGGGTCAGTGTGATCAGGGAGGGGTCAGAGTGATCGGGGAGGGGTCAGAGTGATCAGGGAGGGGTCAGAGTGATCGTGGAGGGGTCAGTGTGATCAGGGAGGGGTCAGTGTGATCAGGGAGGGGTCAATGTGATCGGGGAGGGGTCAGGATGATCGATGAGGGGTCAGTGTGATTGGAGAGTGGTAGATTGAGTCAGGGCTGACCAAGTTAAAGGTCAGGCTGGTTTTAAGTGACATATCAGCACCATCTTCCCCAGAACTGATGAGGTTCTCAGTGTTGCTCCCTCTCACATTCCCACCTGGTTTAGAGTCGTCTACAGACCTAAAAACCTAACTTTGGGTTTCTAAGTTCAACCATTGACCTCGATTAGGAATTAGCTACACATACCTCCAGATCAGCAACTCTACAAACATTAAACTCAAGTGGTCAATGGATGGACAGAGAATTCTCCAACCACCAGCCCCCATCCCCACATCAACCTGGGGACCAATAACCCAGGGATTCTCCGACCAATCTCCCTGAGACTGGTATGGAAACGTTCACAGGCAAATCAACTAGCATCAAACAGAGCAGCACTTAGGGTGACGAAGAGAAGGTGGGATGGGTCTGGTAAAGATTCTGACAAACTTGATTGAGTTATTGCCCTGAGTGATGGAGATGACTGATGAGGGGCAGATTAATTGCAGTTTATCAACTTTCAAAATGCCTTTGATAAAGCGATCGATTTATTGGCAAGATGTAGCTGAGGCTGAAGAGGCAATACAGACCTGGAGAAAGTGCAGGGAGCAGAAGGTTGCTGTGATGGTGAAGTTACACACTTGCTCAGGAACTGAGAACCATCCCAGTGACAGCAACCTGGAAAAATCGGGAGCACATCGGAAATGCAGATTATTCTGGTATTTTTTCCACACAGAGGTCGGTCAACCCAGAGGAATTCTCATCTCGCTGTGAGGTGACTGAGTCTTTGAAATCTGTTCCACATTGTCACTGACGGGAAAATACAAAAGACATCGAGGGAATGAGCTCAGTTAGTCAATGTTCCCGACCTTCAGTCTCCAAATGTTTCAAGCACTGGGTCAAAAATGGTTTGATAAGGGCCCAGGTCCATTGCTGTACAAACTGGGTACAACCACTTCCAAACCTCTGTGCCTCGGGGCAACACCCTCAGTGCTGACCCTGCACCGAAACCCGTCCCTCACCCCTGGCGGCACCATGCCCTGGTCTCCATTGCCCTCAGTGCCAGCTCATGGAGCCATTCACTGCAGCTTTCACCATCACCACAGAGGTGCATCCCCCCCCTCACTGCCCCATCCCCCTCACAGGCCCATCCCCCTCACTGCCCCATCCCCCTCACAGGCCCATCCCCCTCACTGCCCCATCCCCCTCACTGTCCCATCCCCCTCACTGTCCCATCCCCCTCACTGCCCCATCCCCCTCACAGTCCCATCCCCCTCACTGCCTCATTCCCCTCACTGCCCCATCCCCCTCACTGCCCCATCCCCCTCACTGTCCCATCCCCCTCACTGCCCCATCCCCCTCACTGCCCCATCCCCCTCACAGGCCCATCCCCCTCACTGCCCCATCCCCCTCACTGCCCCATCCCCCTCACTGCCCCATCCCCCTCACAGGCCCATCCCCCTCACTGTCCCATCCCCCTCACTGCCCCATCCCCCTCACAGTCCCATCCCCCTCACTGCCCCATCCCCCTCACAGGCCCATCCCCCTCACTGTCCCATCCCCCTCACTGCCCCATTCCCCTCACAGGCCCAACACCCTCACTGCCCCATTCCCCTCACTGCCCCATCCCCCTCACTGCCCCATCCCCCTCACTGCCCCATCCCCCTCACTGCCCCATCCCCCTCACAGGCCCATCCCCCTCACTGTCCCATCCCCCTCACTGCCCCATCCCCCTCACAGTCCCATCCCCCTCACTGCCCCATCCCCCTCACAGGCCCATCCCCCTCACTGTCCCATGCCCCTCACTGCCCCATCCCCCTCACAGTCCCATCCCCCTCACTGCCCCATCCCCCTCACAGGCCCATCCCCCTCACTGCCCCATCCCCCTCACTGCCCCATCCCCCTCACTGCCCCATCCCCCTCACAGTCCCATCCCCCTCACTGCCCCATCCCCCTCACTGCCCCATCCCCCTCACTGCCCCATCCCCCTCACTGTCCCATCCCCCTCACTGCCCCATCCCCCTCACTGACCCATCCCCCTCACTGTCCCATCCCCCTCACTGTCCCATTCCCCTCACTGTCCCATCCCCCTCACTGCCCCATCCCCCTCACAGGCCCATCCCCCTCACTGCCCCATCCCCCTCACTGTCCCATCCCCCTCACTGCCCCATCCCCCTCACTGACCCATCCCCCTCACAGTCCCATCCCCCTCACTGCCTCATTCCCCTCACTGCCCCATCCCCCTCACTGCCCCATCCCCCTCACTGTCCCATCCCCCTCACTGCCCCATCCCCCTCACTGACCCATCCCCCTCACAGTCCCATCCCCCTCACTGCCTCATTCCCCTCACTGCCCCATCCCCCTCACTGCCCCATCCCCCTCACTGCCTCATTCCCCTCACCGCCCCAATCCCCATTCACCTCTTGTCCCATTCCCCAATCCCCTCACAGGCCCACCCCCCCTCACTGCCCCATTTCGCTCACTGCCCCATCCCCCTCACTGCCCCATCCCCCTCACAGCCCCATCCCACCCACTGCCCCATCCCCTTCACTGCCCCATCCCCCTCACAGTCCCATTCCCCTCACTGCCCCAGCCCCCTCACAGCCCCATCCCCCTCATGGCCCCATTCCCCTCACTGCCCCATCCCCCTCACTGCCCCATCCCCCTCACAGCCCCATCCCCCTCACAGCCCCATCCCCCTCACTGTCCCATCCCCCACACTGCCCCATCCCCATTACTGCCCCATCCCCCTCACTGCCCCATCCCCCTCACTGCCCCACACCCCTCACTGTCCCATCCCCCTCACAGTCCCATCCCCCTCACTGCCCCACACCCCTCACTGCCCCATCCCCCTCACAGTCCCATCCCCCTCACTGCCCCATCCCCCTCACAGTCCCATCCCCCTCACTGCCTCATTCCCCTTACCGCCCCAATCCCCATTCACCTCTTGTCCCATTCCCCAATCCCCTCACTGCCCATCCCCCTCACTGTCCCATCCCCCACACTGCCCCATCCCCATTACTGCCCCATCCCCCTCACTGCCCCATCCCCCTCACTGCCCCATCCCCCTCACTGTCCCATCCCCATTACTGCCCAACCACCCTCACTGCCCCATCCCCCTCACTGCCCCATTCCCCACACTGTCCCATTCCCCCTCACTGCCCCATTTCCCTCACTGCCCCATTCTCCATTCCCCTCATTGCCCCATTCCCCATTCCCCATTCCCCCTCACTGTCCCATTCCCCCTCACTGCCCCATTTCCCTCACTGCCCCATTCTCCATTCCCCTCATTGCCCCATTCCCCATTCCCCCTCACTGCCCCATCCCTCTCACTGTCCCATTCCCCAATCCCCATTCCCCTCACTGTCCCATCCCCCTCACTGCCCCATTCCCCATCCCCCTCACTGCCCCATTCCCCACACTGTCCCATTCCCCCTCACTGCCCCATTTCCCTCACTGCCCCATTCTCCATTCCCCTCATTGCCCCATTCCCCATTCCCCATTCCCCCTCACTGTCCCATTCCCCTCACTGCCCCATCCCTCTCACTGTCCCATTCCCCAATCCCCATTCCCCTCACTGTCCCATCCCCCTCACTGCCCCATTCCCCATCCCCCTCACTGCCCCATTCCCCATTCCCCCTCAATGCCCCATTCCCCATCCCCCTCACTGCCCCATCCCTCTCACTGTCCCATTCCCCAATCCCCATTCCCCTCACTGTCCCACCTCCCTCACTGCCCCATTCCCCATCCCCCTCATTGCCCCATCCCCCTCACTGCCCCATTCCCCATCCCCCTCACTGCCCCATTCCCCATCCCCCTCACTGCCCCATTCCCCATCCCCCTCACTGCCCCATCCCCCTCACTGCCCCATCACCCTCACTGCCCCATTGACCTCACTGTCCCATTCTCCTCACTGTCCCATTCCCCTCATTCCCCATTCCCCCTCACTGCCCCATTCCCCATTCACCTCACTGTCCCATTCTCCTCACTGTCCCATTCCCCTCATTCCCCATTCCCCCTCACTGCCCCATTCCCCATCCCCCTCACTGCCCCATTCCCCATCCCCCTCACTGCCCCATCCCCCTCACTGCCCCATCACCCTCACTGCCCCATTCACCTCACTGTCCCATTCTCCTCACTGTCCCATTCCCCTCATTCCCCATTCCCCCTCACTGCCCCATTCCCCATTCCCCTCACTGTCCCATTCCCCTCATTCCCCATTCCCCCTTACTCCCCCATTCCCCATTCACCTCACTGTCCCATTCTCCTCACTGTCCCATTCCCCTCATTCCCCATTCCCCCTCACTGCCTCATTCCCCATTCCCCTCACTGTCCCATTATCCCTCACTGTCCCATTACCCCTCCCTGCGCCTTCATGCTCCCTGTCCCATTCCCCATCCCCCTCAATGCCCCATTCCCCATTCCCCCTCACTGCCCCATTCCCCTCACTGTCCCATTCCCCCTCACTGCCCCATTCCCCTCACTGTCCCATTCCCCCTCACTGCCCCATTCCCCACACTGTCCCATTCCCCTCACGGCCCCATTTCCCTCACTGCCCCATTCTCCATTCCCCTCCTTGCCCCATTCCCCATTACCCCTCACTGCCCCATCCTCTCACTGCCCCATTCCCCATTCCCCTCACTGTCCCATTATCCCTCACTGTCCCATTACCCCTCCCTGCGCCTTCATGCTCCCTGTCCCATTCCCCATCCCCCTCAATGCCCCATTCCCCATCCCCCTCACTGCCCCATCCCCCTCACTGCCCCATTCCCCTCACTGCCCCATTCCCCTCACTGTCCCATTCCCCCTCACTGCCCCATTCCCCTCACTGTCCCATTCCCCCTCACTGCCCCATTCCCCACACTGTCCCATTCCCCCTCACTGCCCCATTTCCCTCACTGCCCCATTCTCCATTCCCCTCCTTGCCCCATTCCCCATTACCCCTCACTGCCCCATCCTCTCACTGCCCCATTCCCCATTCCCCTCACTGTCCCATTATCCCTCACTGTCCCATTATCCCTCCCTGCGCCTTCATGCTCCCTGTCCCATTCCCCATCCCCCTCAATGCCCCATTCCCCATTCCCCTCACTGTCCCATTCCCCTCACTGTCCCATCCCCCTCACTGCCCCATCCCCCTCACTGCCCCATTCCCCTCACTGCCCCATCCCCCTCACTGTCCCATCCCCCTCACGGCCCCATTCCCCTCACTGCCCCATCCCCCTCACTGTCCCATCCCCCTCACTGCCCCATTCCCCTCACAGGCCCAACACCCTCACTGCCCCATTCCCCTCACTGCCCCATCCCCCTCACTGCCCCATCCCCCTCACTGCCCCATTCCCCTCACAGGCCCAACACCCTCACTGCCCCATTCCCCTCACAGGCCCATCCCTCTCACTGCCCCATCCCCCTCACTGCCCCATCCCCCTCACTGCCCCATTCCCCTCACAGGCCCATTCCCCTCACAGCCCCATTCCCCTCACAGCCCCATTCCCCTCACAGGCCCATCCCCCTCACAGGCCCATCCCCCTCACTGCCCCATTCCCCTCACTGCCCCATCCCCCTCACTGCCCCATTCCCCTCACTGCCCCATCCCCCTCACTGCCCCATTCCCCTCACTGCCCCATTCCCCTCACAGCCCCATTCCCCTCACAGGCCCATTCCCCTCACAGGCCCAACACCCTCACTGCCCCATCCCCCTCACTGCCCCATTCCCCTCACAGGCCCATCCCCCTCACTGCCCCATCCCCCTCACTGCCCCATCCCCCTCACAGCCCCATTCCCCTCACAGGCCCAACACCCTCACTGCCCCATTCCCCTCACTGCCCCATTCCCCTCACAGGCCCAACACCCTCACTGCCCCATTCCCCTCACAGGCCCATCCCCCTCACTGCCCCATCCCCCTCTGCCCCATTCCCCTCACTGCCCCATTCCCCTCACAGGCCCAACACCCTCACTGCCCCATTCCCCTCACTGCCCCATTCCCCTCACAGGCCCAACACCCTCACTGCCCCATCCCCCTCACTGTCCCATCCCCCTCACAGCCCCATTCCCCTCATAGGCCCAACACCCTCACTGCCCCATTCCCCTCACAGCCCCATTCCCCTCACAGGCCCATCCCCCTCACAGGCCCATCCCCCTCACTGCCCCATTCCCCTCACTGCCCCATCCCCCTCACAGGCCCATCCCCCTCACTGCCCCATTCCCCTCACTGTCCCATCCCCCTCACAGCCCCATTCCCCTCACAGGCCCAACACCCTCACTGCCCCATTCCCCTCACTGCCCCATCCCCCTCTGCCCCATCCCCCTCACTGCCCCATTCCCCTCACTGTCCCATCCCCCTCACAGCCCCATTCCCCTCACAGGCCCAACACCCTCACTGCCCCATCCCCCTCTGCCCCATCCCCCTCACTGCCCCATCCCCCTCTGCCCCATCCCCCTCACTGCCCCATCCCCCTCACTGCCCCATTCCCCTCACTGCCCCATTCCCCTCACTGTCCCATCCCCCTCACTGTCCCATCCCCCTCACTGTCCCATCCCCCTCACGGCCCCATTCCCCTCACAGGCCCAACACCCTCACTGCCCCATCCCCCTCACAGCCCCATTCCCCATTCCCCATACTGCCCCATCCCCCTCTGCCCCATCCCCCTCACTGCCCCATCCCCCTCACTGCCCCATTCCCCTCACAGGCCCATCCCCCTCACTGCCCCATCCCCCTCACTGCCCCATCCCCCTCACTGCCCCATCCCCCTCACTGCCCCATCCCCCTCTGCCCCATCCCCCTCACTGCCCCATCCCCCTCACTGCCCCATCCCCCTCACTGCCCCATTCCCCTCACAGGCCCATCCCCCTCACTGCCCCATCCCCCTCACTGCCCCATTCCCCTCACAGGCCCATCCCCCATCCCCCTCACTGCCCCATCCCCCTCACTGCCCCATTCCCCTCACAGGCCCAACACCCTCACTGCCCCATTCCCCTCACAGGCCCATCCCCCTTACTGCCCCATCCCCCTCACTGCCCCATCCCCCTCACTGTCCCATCCCCCTCACAGCCCCATTCCCCTCACAGGCCCAACACCCTCACTGCCCCATCCCCCTCACTGCCCCATTCCCCTCACAGGCCCATCCCCCTCACTGCCCCATTCCCCTCACAGCCCCATTCCCCTCACAGGCCCATCCCCCTCACTGCCCCATTCCCCTCACTGTCCCATCCCCCTCACAGCCCCATTCCCCTCACAGGCCCAACACCCTCACTGCCCCATCCCCCTCTGCCCCATCCCCCTCACTGCCCCATCCCCCTCACTGCCCCATTCCCCTCACAGGCCCATCCCCCTCACGGCCCCATTCCCCTCACAGGCCCAACACCCTCACTGCCCCATCCCCCTCACTGCCCCATTCCCCTCACAGGCCCATCCCCCTCACTGCCCCATTCCCCTCACAGCCCCATTCCCCTCACAGGCCCATCCCCCTCACAGGCCCATCCCCCTCACTGCCCCATTCCCCTCACTGTCCCATCCCCCTCACAGCCCCATTCCCCTCACAGGCCCAACACCCTCACTGCCCCATCCCCCTCTGCCCCATCCCCCTCACTGCCCCATCCCCCTCACAGTCCCATCCCCCTCACTGCCCCATTCCCCTCACTGTCCCATCCCCCTCACGGCCCCATTCCCCTCACTGCCCCCATCCCCCTCTGCCCCATCCCCCTCACTGCCCCATCCCCCTCACAGTCCCATCCCCCTCACAGGCCCAACACCCTCACTGCCCCATCCTCCTCACTGCCCCATTCCCCATTCCCCATACTGCCCCATCCCCCTCTGCCCTATCCCCCTCACTGCCCCATTCCCCTCACAGCCCATCCCCCTCACTGCCCCATCCCCCTTACAAGCCCATGCCCCTTCCCCCTCACTGTCCCATCCCCCTCACTGCCCCAATCCCCAATCCCCTCACTGCCCCATTCCCCATTCCCCATTCCCAATACTGCCCCATCTCCCTCACTGCCACAGCCCCCTCACAAGCCCATCCCCCATCACTGCCCCATCCCCCTCAGTGCCACATTATCCTCACTGCCCCATTCCCCTCACTGCCCATTCTCCTCACTATCCCATTCCCCTAACTGCCCCATTCAACATTCCCCCCACTGCCCCATTCCCCTCAATGCCCCATTCCCCTCACTGTCCCAATCACCTGACTGCCCCATTCCCCATTCCCCACACTGTCCCATTCCCCATTCCCCCTCACTGTCCCATTCCCCCTCACTGTCCCATTCCCCCTCACTGCCCCATTCCCCCTCACTGCCCCATTCCCCATTCCCCACACTGTCCCATTCCCCATTCCCCCTCACTGTCCCATTCCCCCTCACTGCCCCATTTCCCTCACTGCCCCATTCTCCATTCCCCTCACTGCCCCATTCTCCATTCCCCTCATTGCCCCATTCCCCATTCCCCATTCCCCCTCACTGACCCATCCCTCTCACTGTCCCATTCCCCATTCCCCATTCCCCTCACTGTCCCATCCGCCTCACTGCCCCTTTCCCCATCCCCCTCACTGCCCCATTCCCCATTCCCCCTCAATGCCCCATTCCCCATTCCCCATTCCCCATTCCCCCTCACTGCCCCATCCCCCTCACTGCCCCATTCCCCCTCACTGCCCCATTCCCCCTCACTGCCCCATTCCCCCTCACTGCCCCATTCCCCTCACAGGCCCATCCCCCTCACTGCCCCATCCCCCTCACAGGCCCATCCCCCTCACAGGCCCATCCCCCTCACAGGCCCATCCCCCTCACAGCCCCATTCCCCTCACAGGCCCATTCCCCATCACTGCCCCATTCCCCAATCCCCTCACTGCCCCATTCCCATCACTGCCCCATTCCCCATCCCCCTCAATGCCCCATTCCCAATACTGCCCCATCCCCCTCACTGCTCCATTCCCCCTCACAGCCCCATACTGCATTGCCCTCACTGTCCCGTTCCCCATTCCCCATTCCCAATCTTGCCCCATCCCCCTCACTGCCCCATTCCCATCACAAGCCCACCCCCCTCACAGGCCCATTCCCCATCACTGCCCCATCCCTCTCATTGCCCCATTATCCTCATTGCCCCATTCAACATTCCCCCCGCTGCCCCATTCCCCTCACTGCCCTAATCCCCTTACTGCCCCATTCCCCTCACCGGCCCATTCCCCATCCCCCCTCACCGACCCATTCCCCACACTGTCCCATTCCCCATTCCCCCCATTCCCCCTCACTGCCCCATTCCCCATTCCCCACACTTAAGACTATGATTTGGTCTCTGGTGTGGGTTTGCCACCAACAGGATGTTTTATTTGATGTGAGAATGTTTATGTTATCTCTTGAGATTGATTAGATTAGATTACTTACAGTGTGGAAACAGGCCCTTCGGCCCAACAAGTCCACACTGCCCCGCCGAAGCGCAACCCACCCATACCCCTACATCTACCCCTTAACTAACACTACGGGCAATTTAGCATGGCCAATTCACCTGACCCGCACATCTTTGGATTGTGGGAGGAAACCGGAGCACCCGGAGGAAACCCACGCAGACACGGGGAGAATGTGCAAACTCCACACAGACAGTTGCCCGAGGCGGGAATTGAACCCGGGTCTCTGGCGCTGTGAGGCAGCAGTGCTAACCACTGTGCCACCGTGCTGCCCACACTGCCCCATTCCCCATACCACCCCATTCCCCATTCCTTTCACTGCCCCATTCCCCATTCCTCACACTGCCCCATTCCCCCTCACTGTCCCATTCCCCCTCACTGCCCCATTCCCCTCACTGTCCCATTCCCCAATCCCCATCCCCCTCACTGCCCCATTCCCCATTCCCCCTCACTGTCCCATTCCCCCTCACTGCCCCATTCCCCTCACTGTCCCATTCCCCAATCCCCATTCCCCTCACTGTCCCATTCCCCCTCACTGCGCCTTCATGCTCCCTGTCCCATTCCCCATCCCCCTCACTGCCCCATTCCCCATTCCCCCTCACTGTCCCATTCCCCCTCACTGCCCCATTCCCCTCACTGTCCCATTCCCCAATCCCCATCCCCCTCACTGCCCCATTCCCCATTCCCCCTCACTGTCCCATTCCCCCTCACTGCCCCATTCCCCTCACTGTCCCATTCCCCAATCCCCATTCCCCTCACTGTCCCATTCCCCCTCACTGCGCCTTCATGCTCCCTGTCCCATTCCCCATCCCCCTCACTGCCCCATTCCCCATTCCCCCTCAATGCCCCATTCCCCATTCCCCCTCACTGTCCCATTCCCCCTCACGGCCCCATTCCCCTCACTGTCCCATTCCCCCTCACTGCCCCATTTCCCTCACAGCCCCATTCCCCATTCCCCTCACTGCCCCATTCCCCTCGAGTGGTTCAAAGTGTACTGGAGTGAATTGTCTGAGAGTGTGGGGGAGGCAGGTTCACTCGAGGGGTTAGGGTCTGGAGTGTACTGTCTGAGAGTGTGGGGGAAGGGGAGGGTCACTCGAGGGGTTAGGGTCTGGAGTGTACTGTCTGAGAGTGTGGGGGGAGGGAGGGTCACTCGAGGGGTTAGGGTCTGGGGTGTACTGTCTGAGAGTGTGGGGGAGGGGGAGGGTCACTTGAGGGGTTAGGGTCTGCGTGTACTGTGTGAGAGTGTGGGGGAGAGGGGGAGGGTCACTTGAGGGGTTAGGGTCTGGAGTGTACTGTCTGAGAGTGTGGGGGAGGGGGAGGGTCACTCGAGGGGTTAGGGTCTGGGGTGTACTGTCTGAGAGTGTGAGGGTGGGGTAGGGTCACTCGAGGGGTTAGGGTCTGGGGTGTACTGTCTGAGAGTGTGGGGGGAGGGGGAGGGTCACTCGAGGGGTTAGGGTCTGGGGTGTACTGTCTGAGAGTGTGGGGGAGGGGGAGGGTCACTCGAGGGATTAGGGTCTGGGGTGTACTGTCTGAGAGTGTGGGGGGAGGGAGGGTCACTCGAGGGGTTAGGGTCTGGGGTGTACTGTCTGAGAGTGTGAGGGGGAGGGGGAGGGTCACTCGAGGGGTTAGGGTCTGGGGTGTACTGTCTGAGAGTGTGGGGGGAGGGGGAGGGGGAGGGTCACTCGAGGGGTTAGGGTCTGGAGTGTACTGTCTGAGAGTGTGGGGGGAGGGGGGAGGGTCACTCGGGGGGTTAGGGTCTGGGGTGTACTGTCTGAGAGTGTGGGGGGGAGGGGGAGGGTCACTCGAAGGGTTAGGGTCTGGGGTGTACTGTCTGAGAGTGTGGGGGAGGGGGAGGGTCACTCGAGGGGTTAGGGTCGGGGGTGTACTGTCTGAGAGTGTGGGGGAGGGGGAGGGTCACTCGAGGGGTTAGGGTCTGGGGTGTACTGTCTGAGAGTGTGGGGGGGAGGGGGAGGGTCACTCGAGGGGTTAGGGTCTGGGGTGTACTGTCTGAGAGTGTGAGGGTGGGGTAGGGTCACTCGAGGGGTTAGGGTCTGGGGTGTACTGTCTGAGAGTGTGGGGGAGGGGGAGGGTCACTCGAAGGGTTAGGGTCTGGGGTGTACTGTCTGAGAGTGTGGGGGAGGGGGAGGGTCACTCGAGGGGTTAGGGTCGGGGGTGTACTGTCTGAGAGTGTGGGGGAGGGGGAGGGTCACTCGAGGGGTTAGGGTCTGGGGTGTACTGTCTGAGAGTGTGGGGGAAAGGGGGAGGGTCACTTGAGGGGTTAGGGTCTGGGGTGTACTGTCTGAGAGTGTGGGGGGGAGGGGGAGGGTCACTCGAGGGGTTAGGGTCTGGGGTGTACTGTCTGAGAGTGTGAGGGTGGGGTAGAGTCTAACTGATTCTGGATTAGTGGTGCTGGAAGAGCACAGCAGTTCAGGCAGCATCCGAGGAACTTCAAAATCGACGTTTCGGGCGAAAGCCCTTCATCAGGAATAATTACAGGGTCTAACTGAGGCCACTGAGAGATTTGGATTATTTTGTGAATAGGAGAATATGTTCGGTTATGGGGAGATGTGGACTGACACTTAATGAACTGCTCGTGTAGAGGAGAAAGTGAGGGCTGGAGATTAGAGTCGTGTGTGTGGTGCTGGAAAAGCTCAGCAGGTCAGGCACCATCCGAGGAGCAGGACAGTCGACGTTTCGGGCATTTCCTGATGAAGGGCTTGTGCCCGAAACCTGAATTCTCCTGCTCCTGTAGAGGTCCAGCATTGACATGCTGGGCTGAATGGCCTTCTTCGACACTATGTCTATTCTATTAAGGCTGTGATTGATCTGCGTTTTTGGGAGAGTTGCTTTTTGTCAGAAAGTTTTGCTGGTTCTGCTACATCGAACTGAATATGTGTAAGTTACCAACTCTCTGATTAGCAAACAGTTCCAATGGTTCTCCTACTCTTCCTGTTTGAGAGGTCCATGGTTTAGAGATTCCTCAGTCTGTCCAAAAGGCCCAGCTTGAAGTCCCATCTGATGTAGAACTGCATTGTGCCATGTCCTGACTGGTAAGGTGAGATATTATTCTGGTTTATTTTGTCCTGCACTAGTGTAGAATCTCGGAAGGGTTAATCCGACAGAGTGTCACCATGACAAGAGGAGCCCAAAGGTCTGAGGCCCGACTCTCGGCCTTCCTCGAAGGTCTCGGAAACACTGTCCCGAGTATCAGTGTGACCTGGAGCTGACCTGTCAGTGTCCAGTAAACTCCATCTTCCCTGGGGCCTCCCTGCTGCTCCATTCCCCTCACCCACACACCCCTTACCGATTCCCCATGAACACCCCCCCTGACTCAATTCCCGATCCATGCAGTGTGCTCCCCCCACCTCTCAGGGGACCAGTTATTGGGCCCCAAGGTACATAGAGCCCCCCGCCCCCCCCCCCCAAACCCCTTCCCACCACCGGTGCTGAGTCCTGCCAGCTGAAGACTCCGTCAGGACCAACAGCTTTTCCAGCGTGGATAAGCAATGCCAATTATCTCCCCATGCCATTCACCGTACCTTGGATTAACCACTGCAGCGGCTGTGCCTGGGATTCGGTTGGGTTCAGGTACCTCTCATTTAGGGTTATGGTTAACTGGCAGCTTCAGTGCAAAGGACTCACTGAGGTTCAGTGGACTGAACACCGACAGTGAAAGTTTAACAGAGGGTGAGGGGAGGTTGGTGAGTTTCATGGGGAGGTTTTTAATGGTTGGGAGTTAATGGTCAAGGCTGTTTACCTGAGCTCTGGGGCTAACGTTCAGATATATAGTGACTGGCCGTTACCTGGTGGGAGGTTAGTTCAGGAAGACACTGTATTGATCAGTTTGGAGATGACAGAATTGCAGAGGAACTTTACAAATGGGTGAAATGTACCGATAGCACGGAGCTTTCCACAATCCACTAAGACAAGGTAACGAATTCAGTCACTCCAATTTCTCATCACTAACCTGCCTTGCAGTAGGATACAGAACACTGACCTTCCTTTAAAAAGATGACAAACATTAGACCCACAACAAAGACGTAAACCACAACTGCAGAGGCAACTGTCCCCCCGATGTGACTGAAAGGGATCTGGCATTGTTTCACTGTGGGGACAGAAGGAAGACTGTTAGTGAAATTACTGAGGGCTGCGATTTTCTGTCCCCAGGTTCAAACAATATCTGTTAAAAAAAGGAAACATTGGTCAATGCTGCAAACTTTGGCGATTGGACATTACTGATTGGCACTCACTGTGTGCTACTTCCCAACAACAGAAACAATCGTGAACAGTGATCACCGATAATCCCTGATTTTGTGCTGTTTGGAGGTTGTTTCCATGCAGACATCAGTTGGATCACATACAGCACACTAACTCAGCTTCGCATCCCCCCAATCTGAATGGTATTCAGGAAGAAAGGAACTTTATTTGAGGGCAGTGAGGATGGCACGGTGGCTCAGTGGTTAGCACAGCTGCCTCACAGCACCAGGGACGCGGGTTCGATCCCACCCTCGGGGGACTGTCTGTGTGGAGTTTGCACGTTCTCCCCGTGTCGGCGTGGGTTTCCTCGGGTTCCCTCCCACAGTCCAAGATGTTCAGGTTAGGGTGGATTGGCCATGGGGAATTGTCCCATAGTGCCCAGGGATGTGTAGGTTAGGGTGGATTGGCCATGGGGAATTGTCCCATAGTACCCAGGGATGTGTAGGTTAGGGTGGGTTGGCCATGGGGAATTGTCCCATAGTGCCCAGGGATGTGCAGGTTAGGGTGGATTGGCCATGGGAAATTGTCCCATAGTGCCCAGGGATGTGTAGGTTAGGGTGGATTGGCCATGGGAAATTGTCCCATAGTGTCCAGGGATGTGTAGGTTAGGGTGGATTGGCCATGGGGAATTGTCCCATAGTGCCCAGGGATGTGCAGGTTAGGGTGGATTGGCCATGGGAAATTGTCCCATAGTGTCCCAGGGATGTGTAGGTTAGGGTGGATTGGCCATGGGGAATTGTCCCATAGTGCCCAGGGATGTGCAGGTTAGGGTGGATTGGCTGTGGGAAATTGTCCCATAGTGCCCAGGGATGTATAGGTTAGGATGGATTGGCCATGGGGAATTGTCCCATAGTGCCCAGGGATGTGTAGGTTAGGGTGGATTGGCCCTGGGATGCTGTCCCATAGTGTCCAGGGATGTGCAGGTTAGGGTGGATTGGTCATGGGAAATTGTCCCATAGTGCCCAGGGATGTGTAGGTTAGGGTGGATTGGCCCTGGGATGCTGTCCCATAGTGTCCAGGGATGTGCAGGTTAGGGTGGATTGGCTGTGGGAAATTGTCCCATAGTGCCCAGGGATGTATAGGTTAGGATGGATTGGCCATGGGGAATTGTCCCATAGTGCCCAGGGATGTGTAGGTTAGGGTGGATTGGCCCTGGGATGCTGTCCCATAGTGCCCAGGGATGTGTAGGTTAGGGTGGATTGGTCATGGGAAATTGTCCCATAGTGCCCAGGGATGTACAGGTTAGGGTGGATTGGCCCTGGGATGCTGTCCCATAGTGCCCAGGGATGTGCAGGTTAGGGTGGGTTGGCCCTGGGATGCTGTCCCATAGTGCCCAGGGATGTGCAGGTTGGATGGAGTAGACATGGGAAATGTGGGATTTCATGGTTAGGGGTTGGGTATCGTTGGGATGCTCTTCAGGATGTCGGTGTGGGCTGAATGGCCTGTTTCCACACTGCGTGGACTTTCTGTCTCTCTCCCTTACGGTTTCCTTTTCCCTGTCTGGGAGCATCGGGAGACAGAGCTGAAGTGACGCTGGAGACCAGGAGGGTGCTGTGAAGGTAAGGACCTGGTATATATTTGAGCAGCAGCTAAACCCAAGATACTACCCGTCTAATATCTCCCTCCTGCTCCCCGCCCCCCCCCCCCACCACCCGCATCCCCTCCTCTAACCAGAAGAGAAAGGATTCTGTAAGGTAAGGCTCCCAATGGCACCGGACCTCAGACCCATGGCATGTACCTCTTGCCTGATGTGGGAGTTCAGGGACGTGTCTGATGTTCCTGACTTTTCCACTTGTAAGAAGAAGTGTGTCCAGCTGCAGGTCTTGTTTGACCACACGACGGCTCTGGAGCTGCAGATGGACTCACTGTGGAGCATCCGCCAAACTGAGGAGGTCGTGGATAAATCGTTTAGTGAACTGGTCACACTGCAGGTTAGAGTTGCTGAAGGAGACAGTGAATGGGTGACCAAAAGAAAGAGAAAGAGTAGGAAGGCAGTGCAGATGTTCCCTACGGTCATCTCCCTCCAAAACAGGTATATGGATTTGGATACTGTTGGGGGAGATTGCTCACTCGGGGAGGGCAGCAATTGCCAGGATCATGGCACTGTGGTGGGCACTGCTGTTCAGAAGGGTGGGAAAAAGACTCATAGTGCCATAGTCATAGGGGATCCTATTGTGAGGGGAGTAGATAGGTGGTTCTGTGGCCGAAAAGGAGAGTCCTGGATGGTATGTTCCAGGTGCTCGGGTCAGGGATGTCATCGATTGGCTGCAGAGCATTCTGAAAGAGGAGGGTGAACAGTCAGTTGTCGTGGTGCATATAGACATCAACGATATAAGTAAAAAATGAGATGAGATCCTGAAAGCAGAATTCAGTGAGCTAGGAGAGACGTTCAAGAGGAGGACCTCAAAGGTAGTGATCTCAGGATTACTACCAATACCACGTGCTCACCAGGGGAGAAATGAAAGAATAGGCAGGATGAAAACGTGGCATGAGGGATGGTGTAGGAGGAAGGGTTCAGATTTGTGGGACATTGGGACCAGTTCTGGGAAAGGTGGGACGATTACAAATTGGACAGCCTACATCTGAACCAGACTGGAACTAATGTCCTTGGCTGAGTTTTTGCTACTGCTGTTGGGGAGGATTTAAACGAATGTGGCAGGGGGCTGGGAAGCAGAAGAGAAGACAAGTAGACAGTGAGGTGGAAACTGGAGACTGTAAGGATCATGAAGTTAGCATTGCTGGTCAGGGATGATATCACGGCTGTGCTAAAGGAAGACACTCTGGAGGGTTTGAGCAATGAGGTCTTAGGGGTGGAGCTGAGAAATAAGAAGGATGAAGTCACATTGTTGGGGCTGTACTACAGGCCTCCCAACAGTGAGGGTGAGGTAGAAGAACAAATAGGTAAACAGATTATGGAAAGATGTAGAGGTAACAGTGTGGTGGTGATTGGAGATTTTAATTTTCCCAACATTGACTGGGATACACTTAGTGTCAGAGGTCTGGATCGGGCAAAATTTGTAAGAAGTGTCCAAGAGAGTTTTCTAGAGCAGTATGTCAATAGTCTGACGAGGGAAGGGGCCATATTGGATCTGGTGTTGGGGAATGAGCCAGGCCAGGTGGTAGAAGTTGCGGTGAGGATTTCTTTGGGAACCACGATTCTGTAAGTTTTAGAATACTCGTAGACAAAGATGAGAATGGTCCAAAGCGAAGAGTATTAAACTGGGTCAATGCCAATTATATCAACATTAGGCAGGAGCTGGAAAATGTGGATTGGGGGCCACTATTGGAAGGGAAGTCCACATTTAATATGTGGGAGGCTTTCAAAGATAGGTTAAAGATAGTGCAGGATAGGCATATCCCGTTGAAGGCAAAGGATAGGAAAGGCAAGATGACAGGAGAAAATGTACGATTGGCAAGAGGAAAAGGGAAGCGTACATAAGAACAGAATGGACCCTGGAGGAATATCGGGAGAGTAGGACCAGTCTTAAATGAGGAATCCAGCGAGCTAAAAGGGGTCATGAAATAGCTTTAGTGAGCAGAATTAAGGAGAATCCCAAAGCCTTTTATTCTTATGTAAGAAGCAAGTGGGTAACTAGAGAAAGGTCCACTAAAGGATAAGGAAGGATGGCTGTGTGTCAAACCTGGCAGAATGGGTGAGATTCTGAATGATTACCTTGCAATGGTGTTCACTGAGGAAAGGGACATGATGAATGTTGAGATTAGGGATAGACATTTGATTACTCTGGATCACGCTGACACGCTTGTTCAAGGAGCAACTATTGAGTGTCCTTGATAAGTACGTACCTATCAGGCAGGGAGGAAAGGGTCGTGTGAGGGAGCCGTGGTTTAATAAGGAATTGAAATCCCTTGTTAAATGGAAGAGGGCGGCCTTTGTAAAGATGAGGCGTGAAGGTTCAATAGGGGCGATTGAGAGTTATAAGGTAGCCTGGAAGGACCTGAAGAGAGAGCTAAGAGCAGCAAGGAGGGGACATGAAAGGTCCTTAGTTGGTAGGATTAGGGAAAACCCTAAGGCTTTCTATAGGTATGTTAGGAATAAAAGAATGACTAGGGTAGGAATAGGTCCAATCAAGGATAGTAGTGGGAAGTTGCGTGTGGAGGCTGAAGAGATAGGGGAGGCACTGAATGAATACTTTTCGTCAGTATTCACTCAGGAACAGGACATTGTTGTCGATATGAATACTGAGGCACGAATAAGTAGAATGGATGGCTTTGAGATATGTAGAGAAGAGGTGTTGGAAATTCTGGCAAGGGTGAAAATAGATAAGTTCCCTGGGCCTGATGGCATTTATCCTAGGATTCTCTGGGAAGCAAGGGAGGAGATTGCAGAGCCATTGGCCTTGATTTTTGTATCCTCTTTGTCTACAGGAGTAGTGCCAGAGGACTGGAGGCTAGCAAACGTGGTTCCCTTGTTCAAGAAGGGGAGTAGGGATAATCCTAGTAACTATAGGCCAGTGAGTCTCACTTCTGTTGTGGGCAAAGTCTTAGAGAGAATTGTAAGGGATAGGATTTATGCACATCTGGATAAGAATGATGTGATCAAGGATAGTCAGCTTGGTTTTGTGAAGGGCAGGTCATGCCTCACAAACCTTATTGAATTCTTTGCGAAGGTGACTAAGGAGGTAGATGAGGGGAAAGCGGTAGATGTGGTATATATGGATTTTAGTAAGGCGTTTGATAAGGTCCCCCATGGTAGGCTACTGCAGAAAATACAGAGATATGGCATTGAGGGTGAGTTGGAGGTTTGGATTAGGAATTGGCTGGCTGGAAGAAGACAGAGGGTAGTAGTTGATGGCAAAGGTTCATCTTGGAGTGCCGTCACTAGCGGTGTTCCGCAAGGATCTGTTTTGGGACCATTGCTGTTTGTCATTTTTATAAATGACCTGGAGGAGGGGCTAGAAGGTTGGGTGAGCAAGTTTGCGGATGATACGAAAGTCGGAGGAGTTGTAGACAGTGAGGAAGGATGTGGCAGGTTACAGCAGGATATAGAGAAGCTGCAGAGCTGGGCAGAAAGGTGGCAAATGGAGTTCAATGTAGCTAAGTGCGAGGTGATTCACTTTGGTAAGAGTAATAAAAAGATGGGGTACTGGGCTAATGGTCGGATACTTGGTAGTGTGGAAGAGCAGAGGGATCTTGGTGTCCATGTACACAGATCTCTGAAAGTTGCCACCCAGGTAAATAGTGCAGTGAAGAAGGCATATGGCGTACTGGCTTTTATTGGTAGAGGAATTGAGTTCCGGAGTCCTGAGGTCATGCTGCAGTTGTATAAGACTCTGGTGCGGCCGCATCTGGAATATTGTGTGCAGTTTTGGTCGCCATACTATAGGAAGGATGTGGAGGCACTGGAACGGGTGCAGAGGAAGTTTACCAGGATGTTGCCTGGTATGGTAGGAAGATCCTATGAGGAAAGGCTGAGGCACTTGGGGTTGTTTTCATTGGAGAAAAGAAGGTTTAGGGGTGACTTGATAGAGGTGTACAAGATGATTAGAGGATTAGATAGGGTTGACAGTGAGAACCTTTTTCCACGTATGGAGTCAGCTATTACAAGGGGGCATAGCTTTAAATTAAGGGGGGGTAGATATAGGATTGATGTTAGGGGTAGATTCTTCACTCAGCGAGTCGTAAGTTCATGGAATGCCCTGCCAGTAGCAGTAGTGGACTCTCCCTCTTTATGGGTATTTAAACGGGCATTGGATAGGTATATGGAGGATAGTGGGCTAGTGTAGGTTAGGTGGGCTTTGATCGGCGCAACATCGAGGGCCGAAGGGCCTGTACTGCGCTGTATTCTTCTATGTTCTATGTTCTATAAGCAGGGAAGATGTGTTGGGGAAAAACTGTTTCTTCCATTTTCCCTGATCTCTTGTTCCAGGGGGTGTGACACACCCCTCCCGGGCTCGGGAACCATCAGCCTATGGGGGTGGTTACCTTGGTCTACCTTACCCAAACCTGTCATTATCCCATTTGCCCTGATAAAGCTGCCCTCCGTTTCCTTTGCTCTGAGGGAGACGAGCTCAGCTTCTCGACCTTAACCCCCGTGTGCTCGCATTTAGTCTTTGTTGAAAGAGAAGAACGTGCTTTGTACCTGCAGTAGTCTGGGAGTGGTTCACTTGGGCTGCTCTCTGGGATCAGGGGCCTGTCTAAGGGGGAAAGGTTAGGTAGGTTGGGCTGGTATCTATTTGAAGGATCTTACAGAAACATGCAAAATCTGAGGAAACAGACAAACACAGAAAATAGCTGCAGGAGTAGGCCATTCAGCCCTTTGAGCCTGTCCCATTCAATACTATCATGGCTGACCATGCAATCTCAGTATCCCACTCCCACTCTCTCTCCATATCCCCTTAAACCCCCACAAGGACCATCTGCAGCTCCCCCTTGAATCTATCTAACGAATTGGTCCCAACAGAGAGAATTCCACAGGTTCCCAACTCCCTGAGGGAAGACCTTCCTCCTGCTCTCAGTCCGGAATGGCCTACTCCTTCTTCTTAGATGGTGATCTTTAGTTCTGGACTTCCCCAACGTTGGGAACATCCTTCCTGCATCTAGCCTGTCCAGTCCCATCAGGATTTTATATACGTCTATGAGATTCCCCACATTCTTTTAAATTTCAGTGACTACAAGCCAAGTCATAGAGTCATAGAGATGTACAGCACAGAACTAGACCCTTCAGTTCAACTCAAACCAGATATCCCAACCCAATCTAGTCCCACCTGCCAGCGCCCGGCCCATATCCCTCCAAACCCTTCCTATTCATATACCCATCCAACTGTCTCTTAAATGTTGTGATTGTACCAGCCTCGAAGGTCAGGCAGCATCCGAGGAGCAGGAGAATCGACATTTCGGGCATAAGCCCTTCTTCAGTTCTCCTAAAGAAGGGCTGATGCCCGAAACGTCGATTCTCCTGCTCCTCGGATGCTGCCTGTCCTGCTGCGCTTTTCCAGCAACACACTTTTCAACTCTGGTCTCCAGCATCTGCAGTCCCCACTTTCTCCTAATTGTACCAGCCTCCACCACATCCTCTGGCAGCTCATTCCATACACGTACCACCCTCTGGGTGAAAAAGGTGCCCCTTAGGTCTCTTTTATATCTTTCCCCTCTCACCCTAAACCCATGCCCCTCTAGTTCTGGACTCCCCCACCCCAGGGAAAAGACTTTGTCTATTTATCCTATCCATGCCCCTCATAATTGTGTAAACCTCTATAAGGTCACCCCTCAGCCTCCGACGCTCCAGGGAAAACAGCCCCAGCCTGTTCAGCCTCTCCCTGTAGCTCAGATCCTCCAACCCTGGCAACATCCTTATAAATCCTTTCTGAACCCTTTCAAGTTTCACAACATCTTTCCGATAGGAAGGAGACCAGAATTGCACGCAATATTCCAACAGTGGCCTAACCAATGCCCTGTACAGCCGGAATATTACTTCCCAACTCCTGTACTTAATACTCTGACCAATAAAGGAAAGCATACCAAACACCTTCTTCACTATCCTATCGACCTGCGACTCCACTTTCAAGGAGCTATGAACCTGCACCCCAAGGTCTCTTTGTTCAGCAACACTCCCTAGGACCTTACCATTAAGTGTATAAGTCCTGCTCTGATTTGCCTTTCCCAAAATGCAGCACCTCACATTTATCTGAATTAAACTCCATCTGCCACTTCTGAGCCCATTGGCCCATCTGGTCCAGATCCTGTTGTAATCTGAGGTAACTCTCTTCGCTGTCCACTACACCTCCAATTTTGGTGTCATCTGCAAACTTACTAACTGTACCCGATCTAGTTGTTCCTCAAATGTCAGTTCTGCCATCCCGGGAATTATTGGTGAGCCTTTGTCAGACTTCTTCAATAGCAAGAATGTCCTTCCTCAGACTGGGAGACCAAAACCTGCCCACAATACCCAAGGTGTGGCTGCACCAAGGCCCTGTATAACGTAACTGGTCGGATGCTACAAGGCTGTTTCTCCTTGTGGGGGAGGGAGATCAGAAACAAGGAGACAGAATTTAACAATAAGACTGATTGTAATAATACCTCAGACTGCGGTGAGGGAGAATTTAATGTCTCAGAGGGTCATTAATCTTCATTATTCTTCTCCCCAGAGAGCAGTGGGGCAGGTGGAGAGGGGGGAGTGGGTGGGTGGGGGGAGCAGTTTAACCAGTGTAGTCATGGCTGAATTGGCAGCTTTATAACTAGTTGAAGGTTATGTGAGTGCAAGTAGGTTAAGGCCACAAACCAGGTCACTAATGCTTGGTTAGTAGGCCCAAAACAGGCTAGAGGGGCTGAATGGTCTACTCTTTCTCCTGTTTCTCAAGCGATTCCCTCATCCCAGGAGCCCTCTGGTAGGACTGCCTCTGCATCCTCCCCAAAGCTGTGGTGGCAGAAATTCTTTCGTTATTGGTTCATGGTAAGTGGGTGTCACAGGCTGGGCCCAACATTTACTGCCCCTGTCCCTAGTTGCCCCCCTTGAGAAGGTGGGGGTGAGCTGCATTTACTGCCCCTGTCCCTAGTTGCCCCCCTTGAGAAGGTGGGGGTGAGCTGCATTTCCTGCCCCTGTCCCTAGTTGCCCCCCTTGAGAAGGTGGGGGTGAGCTGCATTTCCTGCCCCTGTCCCTAGTTGCCCCTCCTTGAAAAGGTGGGGGTGAGCTGCATTTACTGCCCTGTCCCTAATTGCCCCCTTGAGAAGGTGGGGGTGAGCTGCCTTCTTGAACCGCTGCAGTCCATGTGCTGTGGGTAGACCCACAATGTCCCTTAGGGAGGGAATTCCAGGATTGGGACCCAGCCCCACTGAAGGAACGGCCGATATATTTCCAAGTCGGGATGGGGAGGGGCTCGGAGGGGAACTTGCAGGGGGTGGGGTTCCCATGGATCTGCTGCCCCTTGTCCTTCTGGATGGAAGTGGCCGTGGGTTTGTTTAAGGATTGACACATGCCCCTGTCAATCTTCCTCACCTTGTCAAAACTTCCCATATGGATTTCCGTGGTTCTTGAACTGCAGCCTCTGACCGACAGGAACTCAGAATTGGAGGCAGCTTGGGGTCATAATATTCCTTAGCTCAATCCGTCAATTCTTGAAAGGTTTTAGTATCTGGTGCCTGAGGGGATGTTGGGCTCCTAATAATATAAAAAGCTGTGGGTCCGCGGGCTGTCAGGAGAATCACCCATTGCTTTTCATCTGCCACAATGTCATTAGCCAGGAAAAAATAATGCATTCTTTCCACATGCTGGGGCCAGTCTTTGTGGGCAGGATCGAATGAGTCAATCTTGCCAAATACTGGCATGATGTCAGAAATGGTTATCCCAACTCAAAGATGACTGTTGCAAGCAAATTCCTTCACGAGAAGGTGGACTCCCCCTCTTTATGGGTATTTAAGCGGGCATTGGATAGGCATATGGAGGATAGTGGGCTAGTGTAGGTTAGGTGGGCTTTGATCGGCGCAACATCGAGGGCCAAAGGGCCTGTACTGCGCTGTATTCTTCTATGTTCTATTCTTCTATAACCCTCCCACTCTCGTCGCCATAGAAATAACCACAGAGGCTGGTTTTCCTGTCACCAACTCACCCTTTGTTTACACGTGGAGAGTCCTTGGCACTGATCCTGCTCCCTCAGAGCCAGCTCTCAGAGTGAACTGGACCTCTAACACTCCTGTTTATACCTGTCAGCCAGGGCTCCCTGATTGAACCAGATCAACAGTCCCAATCAGGGAACTCTGACCTCGATCCGATCAGTACCATTGGCCTTGCGGTGTTCTGTCGGGTTGTGATGGTTAAGAGTGAGTTAGGACGGACTTACATCATTCACACCACACAGAGCCTAGTCCCGAACATTGCTCCTGTTCACTTTATCAACACTCACCGTTATATAGTCCTCTGTAAATCGGAACGAGGGTAACCGCTATTGCTACAGCTCCACTCACCAGAAAGAAATTCCGACGTGCTGCCGGTGAAAGAAATCAGAAAGACTGAATGCAGAGAGCGAGTTTAACGCACACAAAAGCTGTCGGTTTAAATTCAGCTCAGGATCACTCTTCCTCCACCATATGACAGACGATTGGACAGTGGACTGATGACTGTCAAGTGGCTGGATCCGTCATGATTTCAGGAAGTAAGATATTGTTTGGATTTCAGGTAACATTTACATCGCAAAAATAACAGGCAACCACAGAGAGTAACCTCAGCTGTTCCCCACTGAGCTACAGTCACCCAACATTCCCCAGGTTCATCCCTAAATCCCGTGGTTCGGTTTGAATTCTTCAATGGGAGGTGGGTGTCACTGCTAAACCAACAATTCCTGTCCATCCCTTGAACTGGTCAGTTCTCTCGGTTATTGACAAGGAAGGATTCCCTTCCCGAAGAACATTAACAAAGCAGATTTCTTTTTATAAAAATCAGGTCTGTAAAATGATGAGGGGCTTGGATAGGGTGGATAGACAAGGTCTTCTCCCTGGGGTGGGGGGGTCTAAACTAGAGGGGCATAGGTTTAGGGTGAGAGGGGAAAGATATAAAAGGATTCTGAGGGGCAACTTTTTCACCCAGAGGGTGGTACGTGTATGGAATGAGCTGCCAGAGGAAGTGGTGGAGGCTGGTACAATTACAGCATTTAAGAGGCATTTGGATGGGTATATGAATAGGAAGGGTTTGGAGGGATATGGGCCAGGTGCTGGCAGGTGGGACTAGATTGGGTTGGGAATTCTGGTCGCCATGGACAGGTTGGACCGAAGGGTCTGTTTCCGTGCTGTACATCTCTGTGGCTCTCTGACTTGCCAAGCTTCTTCCTAGGAATTTACATCATTGCTGTGGGTCTGGAGTCACATGTAGGCCAGAATGATGAAAGACAGCCGATTTCCCTCCCTAAAGGAATCTGGTGAGTGTTTACAACACAAACAGAAATTGCTGGCAGAATTCCACAGGCCCACCACATGAACCTTGGTTTCTCTTTGTAGACGCTGCCATACCTGCTGTGCTTTTACAGCAACCTCTGGATTACTGGAGCACTACACCACCAACTCCCTGGTTCGGTGAACCGCACTCCCTTTCACTGACCTTGCTGTTCCCTTGTGGACCTGTTACAGTTTCAACACAGGTAAACACAATGACTCCAGATGCTGGAAACCAGATTCTGGGTTAGTGGTGCTGGAAGAGCACAGCAGTTCAGGCAGCCCATAGTTCCTTTGACATTGACTTTCTTTGCAAGTTGCTTGGAGGTTTTGTCCTTGCCTTTCAGTAGTTCTTCCTATCTGCTATTTCACCTTCTCTGTCCTTTACCTCTCCTTCCCTGCCTCCCATTCCCGAGCACGTGGGTAGGCCTGCTGCAGTTTCACCCGTTTAGTTTAAGATTCGGTCATGGCCGTGTTGTTTTTTTTGTTTGCTTGCAAAGTAGAGAACCCCTGCCTGAGGACTATAAACACGGTGGCTCAGTGGTTAGCACTGCTGCCTCACAGCACCAGGGCCCCAGGTTCAATTCCCGGCACAGGCAACTGTCTGTGTGGGGTTTCCACATTCTCCCCGTGTCTGCGTGGGTTTCCTCCGGATGCTCCGGTTTCCTCCCACGGTCCAAAAATGTGCAGGTTAGGTGAATTGGCCATGGGAAATTGTCCCATAGTGTCCCAGGGATGTGTAGGTTAGGGTGGATTGGCCATGGGAAATTGTCCCATAGTGTCCCAGGGATGTGTAGGTTAGGGTGGATTGGCCATGGGAAATTGTCCCATAGTGTCCCAGGGATGTGTAGGTTAGGGTGGATTGGCCATGGGAAATTGTCCCATAGTGTCCCAGGGATGTGTAGGTTAGGGTGGATTGGCCATGGGGAATTGTCCCATAGTGTCCCAGGGATGTGTAGGTTAGGGTGGATTGGCCATGGGAAATTGTCCCATAGTGTCCCAGGGATGTGTAGGTTAGGGTGGATTGGCCATGGGAAATTGTCCCATAGTGTCCCAGGGATGTGTAGGTTAGGGTGGATTGGCCATGGGGAATTGTCCCATAGTGTCCCAGGGATGTGTAGGTTAGGGTGGATTGGCCATGGGGAATTGTCCCATAGTGTCCCAGGGATGTGTAGGTTAGGGTGGATTGGCCATGGGAAATTGTCCCATAGTGTCCAGGGGTGTGTAGGTTAAGGTGGATTGGCCGTGGGAAATTGTCCCATAGTGTCCCAGGGATGTGTAGGTTAGGGTGGATTGGCCATGGGAAATTGTCCCATAGTGTCCCAGGGATGTGTAGGTTAGGGTGGATTGGCCATGGGAAATTGTCCCATAGTGTCCCAGGGATGTGTAGGTTAGGGTGGATTGGCCATGGGAAATTGTCCCATAGTGTCCCAGGGATGTGTAGGTTAGGGTGGATTGGCCATGGGAAATTGTCCCATAGTGTCCCAGGGATGTGTAGGTTGGGGTGGATTGGCTATGGGGAATTGTCCCATAGTGCCCAGGGATGTGTAGGTTAGGGTGGATTGGCCATGGGAAATTGTCCCATAGTGTCCCAGGGATGTGTAGGTTAGGGTGGATTGGCCATGGGAAATTGTCCCATAGTGCCCAGGGATGTGTAGGTTAGGGTGGATTGGCCATGGGAAATTGTCCCATAGTGCCCAGGGATGTGTAGGTTAGGGTGGATTGGCCATTGGAAATTGTCCCATATTGTCCCAGGGATGTGCAGGTTAGGGTGGATTGGTCATGGGAAATTGTCCCATAGTGCTCAGGGATGTGCAGGTTAGGGTGGATTAGCCATGGGAAATTGTCTCATAGTGCTCAGGGATGTGTAGGTTAGGGTGGATTGGCCATGGGAAATTGTCCCATAGTGCCCAGGGATGTGCAGGTTAGGGTGGATTGGCCATGGGAAATTGTCCCATAGTGCCCAGGGATGTGTAGGTTAGGGTGGATTGGCCATTGGAAATTGTCCCATATTGTCCCAGGGGTGTGCAGGTTAGGGTGGATTGGTCATGGGAAATTGTCCCATAGTGCTCAGGGATGTGCAGGTTAGGGTGGATTGGCCATGGGAAATTGTCCCATAGTGTCCAGGGATGTACAGGTTAGGGGTGGATTGGCCATGGGAAATTGTCCCATAGTGTCCAGGGATGTGCAGGTTAGGGTGGATTGGCCGTGGGAAATTGTCCCATAGTGCCCAGGGATGTGCAGGTTAGGGTGGATTAGCCATGGGAAATTGTCCCATAGTGTCCCAGGGATGTGTAGGTTAGGGTGGATTGGCCATGGGGAATTGTCCCATAGTGTCCCAGGGATGTGTAGGTTAGGGTGGATTGGCTATGGGGAATTGTCCCATAGTGTCCCAGGGATGTGTAGGTTAGGGTGGATTGGCCATGGGGAATTGTCCCATAGTGTCCCAGGGATGTGTAGGTTAGGGTGGATTGGCCATGGGGAATTGTCCCATAGTGTCCCAGGGATGTGTAGGTTAGGGTGGATTGGCCATGGGGAATTGTCCCATAGTGCCCAGGGATGTGTAGGTTAGGGTGGATTGGCCATGGGAAATTGTCCCATAGTGTCCCAGGGATGTGTAGGTTAGGGTGGATTGGCCATGGGGAATTGTCCCATAGTGCCCAGGGATGTGTAGGTTAGGGTGGATTGGCCATGGGAAATTGTCCCATAGTGTCCCAGGGATGTGTAGGTTAGGGTGGATTGGCCATGGGGAATTGTCCCATAGTGTCCCAGGGATGTGTAGATTAGGGTGGATTGGCCATGGGAAATTGTCCCATAGTGTCCCAGGGATGTGTAGGTTAGGGTGGATTGGCCATGGGGAATTGTCCCATAGTGCCCAGGGATGTGTAGGTTAGGGTGGATTGGCCATGGGAAATTGTCCCATAGTGTCCCAGGGATGTGTAGGTTAGGGTGGATTGGCCATGGGGAATTGTCCCATAGTGCCCAGGGATGTGTAGGTTAGGGTGGATTGGCCATGGGAAATTGTCCCATAGTGTCCCAGGGATGTGTAGGTTAGGGTGGATTGGCCATGGGAAATTGTCCCATAGTGCCCAGGGATGTGTAGGTTAGGGTGGATTGGCCATGGGAAATTGTCCCATAGTGCCCAGGGATGTGTAGGTTAGGGTGGATTGGCCATTGGAAATTGTCCCATATTGTCCCAGGGATGTGCAGGTTAGGGTGGATTGGTCATGGGAAATTGTCCCATAGTGCTCAGGGATGTGCAGGTTAGGGTGGATTAGCCATGGGAAATTGTCTCATAGTGCTCAGGGATGTGTAGGTTAGGGTGGATTGGCCATGGGAAATTGTCCCATAGTGCCCAGGGATGTGCAGGTTAGGGTGGATTGGCCATGGGAAATTGTCCCATAGTGCCCAGGGATGTGTAGGTTAGGGTGGATTGGCCATTGGAAATTGTCCCATATTGTCCCAGGGGTGTGCAGGTTAGGGTGGATTGGTCATGGGAAATTGTCCCATAGTGCTCAGGGATGTGCAGGTTAGGGTGGATTGGCCATGGGAAATTGTCCCATAGTGCCCAGGGATGTACAGGTTAGGGTGGATTGGCCATGGGAAATTGTCCCATAGTGTCCAGGGATGTGCAGGTTAGGGTGGATTGGCCGTGGGAAATTGTCCCATAGTGCCCAGGGATGTGCAGGTTAGGGTGGATTAGCCATGGGAAATTGTCTCATAGTGCTCAGGGATGTGTAGGTTAGGGTGGATTGGCCATGGGAAATTGTCCCATAGTGTCCCAGGGATGTGTAGATTAGGGTGGATTGGCCATGGGAAATTGTCCCATAGTGCCCAGGGATGTGCAGGTTAGGGTGGATTGGCCATGGGAAATTGTCTTATAGTGCTCAGGGATGTGTAGGTTGGGGTGGATTGGCCATGGGAAATTGTCCCATAGTGTCCCAGGGATGTGCAGGTTAGGGTGAATTGGCCATGGGAAATTGTCCCATAGTGTCCAGGGATGTGCAGGTTAGGGTGGATTGGCCATGGGAAATTGTCCCATAGTGCTCAGGGATGTGCAGGTTAGGGTGGATTGGCCATGGGAAATTGTCCCATAGTGCTCAGGGATGTGCAGGTTAGGGTGGATTGGCCATGGGAAATTGTCCCATAGTGTCCAGGGATGTGTAGGTTAGGGTGAATTGGCCATGGGAAATTGTCCCATAGTGTCCAGGGATGTGTAGGTTAGGGGGGATTGGCCATGGGGGATTGTCCCATAGTGCCCAGGGATGTGCAGGTTAGGGTGGATTGGTCATGGGAAATTGTCCCATAGTGTCCAGGGATGTGTAGGTTAGGGTGGATTGGCCATGGGAAATTGTCCCATAGTGCCCAGGGATGTGCAGGTTAGGGTGGATTGGCCATGGGAAATTGTCCCATAGTGCCCAGGGATGTGCAGGTTAGGGTGGATTGGCCATGGGAAATTGTCCCATAGTGTTAGGTGAAGGGGTAAGTGTAGGGAAGTGGGTCTGGGTGGGTTACTCTTTGGAGGGTTGGTGTGGACTGGTTGGGCCGAAGGGCCTGTTTCCACACTGTTGGGAATCTAATCTAAACTGTTTCCGTGTACCTTTCTTTTGTGTTCCCATTTTACCCAATAGTTGGTTAGATTTGATGGATTGTTGTTACATGTACCTAAGTACAGTGAAAAGCTTTGTTTTTCTGGCAGAACAGGCAGGTCATAGCAAACCAGGACATACAGATCATCGGGTGATTAAATAGAGCAAGGAATACACATTACAACTGCACAGGAGGTGCGCAAAGGCAAGATCAACATTAGTTGAAGTTAGCGAGTTGGGAGGTCATGTTGCAGCTGTATAGGATATTGGTTAGGCCACTGTTGGAATATTGTGTGCAATTCTGGTCTCCTTCCTATCGGAAAGATGTTGTGAAACTTGAAAGGGTTCAGAAAAGATTTACAAGGATGTTGCCAGGGTTGGAGGATCTGAGCTACAGGGAGAGGCTGAACAGGCTGGGGCTGTTTTCCCTGGAGCGTCGGAGGCTGAGGGGTGACCTTATAGAGGTTTATAAAATCATGAGGGGCATGGATAGGATAAATAGACAAAGTCTTTTCCCTGGGGTTGGGGAGTCCAGAACTAGAGGGGCATAGGTTTAGGGTGAGAGGGGAAAGATATAAAAGAGACCTAAGGGGCAACTTTTTCACCCAGAGGGTGGTACATGTATGGAATGAGCTGCCAGAGGATGTGGTGGAGGCTGGTACAATTACAACATTTAAGAGGCATTTGGATGGGTATATGAATAGGAAGGGTTTGGAGGGATATGGGCCGGGTGCTGGCAGGTGGGACTAGATTGGGTTGGGATATCTGGGATAGTATGGACGGGTTGGACCGAAGGGTCTGTTTCCATGCTGTACATCTCTACACTGAACTCGATCACATTATGATCACTATCAGTTCACGTACTGTTAAGCTATGAACTGTGCCAGAGTGATTTATACATTGTTATACCTGAGCATGCAGCCTTGTTGGTTGGGGGGGATATACCATTCTGAACACAGAGAAGGAAATCACTAACTTCCTGATGTGTGCTCGTCTGTATCTCACTGAAAATGCTCCAGTGAAACCCCTCGGCCTTTTGCTACACACACTGTTTTCCCTCGGGGTTTCCACACATGCAACAAATAACACACACGTCCCGAATTAATTTAAAAACTCCCAAGATGTGGTCTCTGCTTAAGGCCCCAACACGTGGGACTGGTTTTGCATTGGCGAGAGGCGGGACATCAGGGAATAAAAACCCATCACAAACGAAAGGTTACTGTTCTATCTTACCTTTCTTCATCACAATTGGCCTTTTCTGTTGACTGCCAGGTTTCAGGAAATGGAAGAGAACGAAAGAGATATTTGGTAAAACTAAGAGAAACGCAATTCCTTCAATCACTCTGTAAATTACGGGGTAACCTGGAAAAGGACAAATAGATGTTTGAGGTGAAGCTGACGGGAACAGAAGGTTAATTCCCATTTACCTGAGGAACACCTGCTCTTTAGGATACACCTAAAGTCTCAGAGTCAAACAGTTATGGTTCAAAAAGTTTGGATATAATCATGAGCGGTGCCTTTGCGACGTTCCATGACTCTAACGGTGTGGATAAGCTGATAATCTCTCAGCTTCACTGGCTGTCAGACACTATCCCAGAGCACTACGGTCCCAGAACACTACAGTGTTGTTCTCGGACTCCATTTACGTCATTCACAGGATAGGGGTGTCACTGACTAGACCAACACTCATTGCCCAGAGGGCAGTTAAGAGTCAACCACATGGCAGTGGGTCTGGAGTCATATGTAGGCCAGACCAGGTCACTTTGGCTCTTCCAAGAAGGGTATCAGTGAATCAACAATGGATTCATAGTCACCATTGGGCACTTAATTCCAGATTCATTATTGAATTCCAATCTCACCATCTGCTGTGGCAGGATTTGAACCCAGGCACCCCCCCACCCCCCAGATTACCCTGGGGTCACTGGATTAACATTCTTGCAATAGTACCACGAGGGCATTGTCTCCTGGACAGAGATGACCGGTGGTGGTTTAACCCGAGGGTCACCGTGTCTCGGGGGAGGTGGAGATGCTGGGACATTCTCTTGGCCAACATTTACCCTTCAGCCCCCCCCCCCCCCCCCCACACCCAGTGAGACTGAGGTGCTGTTAGTGAGACCATGCTCTGAACCTCAGAATTACAGTGACCGTACTCCAAACGTAACGACTGACTCCACTTCAAAATCTGGGCTGGCAATTCAGGGCAGTATTTGTGTATCATTGGAAGCTCCCAGAGGTCTGAGGTGGTCAAGGTGAGAGCACCCCCCCCCCACCCCCCCCCCCTCCCAAGTGATAATAATCACATGGAAACAAGGTGCAGAATTCTGGGAGAACAGGGCTCTGAGTTTGCCTCCTTCCATCAGGTCAAAGTCCTGGCTGAGGTGATAACAAGGTCCTATGTTGGAGTATTAGTCCAGTTACGCCAGGGAGTGGTGCAGCTGGTACAGCTGACCTTAGTCAAACCGTTACTGTTCCCTGATGTTCTGCCTACACATCTAAAAAGACCAGCTTGCTGTGCTCTGAGATGGCCTAAGGAACCTGTGAGGTGCTCATAGTGATCGGAATGAGGTCAGGCAGGGGGGATCCGCTTACTATCGGAGTTGCGGCTGTTAACCTGGTCCAATCAGGGAGTCCCTGGCTGACAGTCAGAACCAGGAGGGTCAGGGGTTTCTGTTCCCCCACCCCCAACCGAGAGCTGGCTCTGAGGGAGCTGGATCAGTGTCAAAGACTCTCCATGTGGAAGTAAAGGGTGTTTCCTCTACGTGGTATTCCGTCCGATATAAAGGAACCAGGAGGGTCAGGGGTTTCAGTCCCCCGAGAGGTGGATTGGTTGTTGAGTCACCATGGTCTTACCAGGCCATGGGGCTTCTCTCATTGGAGAGGACCGTCTGGTGGTGGTTTAACCTGACGGTGACCAGGCCACAGGTTAGGGAAGAGGTTGAGAAGGAGAGTCCTTCATGGTAACCTCAAACCGATAATGGGAATTGGACCCACACTGCTCTGTAAACCAGTAATCCAGCCAACTGAGCTAAACCAATTCTCACTGGATCATTGTCAAACACATTCCACGTGGAAATAAAGAGTGACTTGGTGACAGGATACCAGCCTCTGTGGAGTTATTCCAGTGCTACGTAAATGCAGGTTGTTATGTCGTGAGTGTGTGTGAGAGACTGTGTAGGTATGTTTGTGTGTGTGTGTGTGTGTGTGTGTGTGTGACTATGTGTATGTGACTGTGTGTACGTATGTGTATATATGTGACTGTGTGTGTTTGTGTGCATGTGTGTGTGTGTGAGAGTCTGTGTGTGTGTGTAACATTACCCTCTGGTTCACTGAGTGGGTGCGCGTGTGTGTGTGTCTTTGTGTGTGTCTGTGTGAGTGTGCGCGTATGTGTCTGTGTAAGTGTGTGTGTGTGTGAGTGTACATGTGCCTGTGTGTACCTGTCGGTGTGTATGTGTTTGCCTGTACATGTGCCTGTGCCTGTGTGGGTGTGTCTGTCTGTTTGGGGGACTGTGTATGTGGGTGGGAGTGTGTGTGTGTGTTTGTGTGTGTGTGCGCGCGTGCGCCTGTGTGTGTGCACGTGTGTGTGAGTGTGTGTGTGAATGTATGTATGCGCGTGTGTGGGGGAGTGTGTGTGTGTGTGGGGGGAGTGTATGTGTCTGTGAGGGAGTGTGAGTGTGTGCGTGTGTGGGGGAGTGTGTGTGCGTGTGTTGGGGGAGTGTGTGTGGAGGAGTGTGTGTGGGGGAGTGTGTGTGTGTCAGTGTGTATATGTGAGTGTTTGTGAGTGTATCTCGGTGTGTGATTGTGGGGGAGTGTGTGGGGGAGTGTGTGTGAGTGTATGAGTGTGAGTGTATTTGTGTGTGTGATTGTGGGGTATTGTGTGTGTGCCTGTGTGGGGGAGTGTGTGTGTGGGGGAGTGTGAGTGTGTGAATGTGAGAGTGTGAGAGTGAGTATGTGTGTATGAGTGTGAGTGGGTATGTGTGTGTGTGAGTGTGTATATGTGTGAGTGTGTATGTGTGAGTGTGTGTGTGTGTGTGTGTGAGTGTGTGTGTGAGTGTGAGTGTGTGTGTGAGAGTGTGTGTGCTTGTGAGTGTGAGTGTGTATGTGTGTGAGTGTGAGTGTGTGTGAGTGTGGGTGTGAGAGTGTGAGTGTGTATGTCTGTGTGAGTGTGTATGTGTGTGAGTGTGTGTGTGAGTGTGTGTATGTGAGTGTGTGTGAGTGTGTATGTGTGTGTGTATGTGTGTGTGTATGTCTGTGTGAGTGTGTATGTGTGTGTGTAAGTGTATGTGTGCATGTGTGAGTGTGAGTATGTGTGTGTGAGTGTGTGTGAGTGTGTATGTGTGTGTGTGAGCGTGTGTGTGAGTGTAGGTGTGTGAGTATGAGTATGTATGTCTGTGTGAGTGTCTATGTGTGAGTGTGTATGTGTATGTGTGCATGTGTGAGTGTGAGTATGTATGTGAGTGTGTGTGAGTGTGTATGTGAGTGTGTATGTGTGTGAGTATGTATGTGAGTGTGTGTGAGTGTGTATGTGAGTGTGTATGTGTGTGAGTGTGTGTGTGAGACTGTGAGTGTGTATGTGTGTGAGTGTGTATGTGTGTGTGTGAGAATGTGAGTGTGTATGTGAATGTGTATGCGTGTGTGAGTGAGTGTGAGTGTGAGTGTGTATGTGTGTGAGTGTGTGTGTGTGAGTGTGTATATGTGTGAGTATGTATGTGTGTGTGAGAGTGTGTATGTGTGTTTGAGTGTGAATGTGTGAGTGTGAGTGTTTATGTTTGTGTGAGTGTGTATGTGTGTGAGTGTGTGTGAGTGTGTATGTGTGTGTGAGTGTGAGTGTACCTGTGCATTCCTGCACATGGGTGTGTGGTGTATGAATGTACATAAACACTGAACCAGGAGTCTGACCTGAATCAGAAGTGCAGAACCAGGAAACTGACCTGAATCAGAAGTGCAGAACCAGGAAACTGACCTGAATCAGAAGTGCAGAACCAGGAAACTGACCTGAATCAGGAGTGCAGAACCAGGAGACTGACCTGAATCGGGAGTACAGAACCAGGAGACTGACCTGAATCGGGAGTGCAGAACCAGGAGACTGACCTGAATCGAGAGTGCAGAACCAGGAGACTGACCTGAATCGAGAGTGCAGAACCAGGAGACTGACCTGAATCGAGAGTGCAGAACCAGGAGACTGACCTGAATCGGGAGTGCAGAACCAGGAGACTGACCTGAATCGAGAGTGCAGAACCAGGAGACTGACCTGAATCGAGAGTACAGAACCAGGAGACTGACCTGAATCGAGAGTGCAGAACCAGGAGACTGACCTGAATCGAGAGTGCAGAACCAGGAGACTGACCTGAATCGAGAGTGCAGAACCAGGAGACTGACCTGAATCGGGAGTGCAGAACCAGGAGACTGACCTGAATCGAGAGTGCAGAACCAGGAGACTGACCTGAATCGAGAGTGCAGAACCAGGAGACTGACCTGAATCGAGAGTACAGAACCAGGAGACTGACCTGAATCAGGAGTGCAGAACCAGGAGACTGACCTGAATCAGAAGTGCAGAACCAGGAGACTGACCTGAATCGAGAGTGCAGAACCAGGAGACTGACCTGAATCGAGAGTACAGAACCAGGAGACTGACCTGAATCAGGAGTACAGAACCAGGAGACTGACCTGAATCAGGAGTGCAGAACCAGGAGACTGACCTGAATCAGGAGTACAGAACCAGGAGACTGACCTGAATCGGGAGTGCAGAACCAGGAGACTGACCTGAATCAGGAGTACAGAACCAGGAGACTGACCTGAATCGAGAGTGCAGAACCAGGAGACTGACCTGAATCAGGAGTACAGAACCAGGAGACTGACCTGAATCGGGAGTGCAGAACCAGGAGACTGTCCTGAATCGAGAGTGCAGAACCAGGAGACTGACCTGAATCAGGAGTACAGAACCAGGAGACTGACCTGAATCGGGAGTGCAGAACCAGGAGACTGACCTGAATCGAGAGTGCAGAACCAGGAGACTGACCTGAATCAGGAGTACAGAACCAGGAGACTGACCTGAATCGAGAGTGCAGAACCAGGAGACTGACCTGAATCGAGAGTGCAGAACCAGGAGACTGACCTGAATCAGGAGTGCAGAACCAGGAGACTGACCTGAATCAGGAGTGCAGAACCAGGAGACTGACCTGAATCAGGAGTACAGAACCAGGAGACTGACCTGAATCGGGAGTGCAGAACCAGGAGACTGACCTGAATCAGGAGTACAGAACCAGGAGACTGACCTGAATCGAGAGTGCAGAACCAGGAGACTGACCTGAATCAGGAGTACAGAACCAGGAGACTGACCTGAATCAGGAGTGCAGAACCAGGAGACTGACCTGAATCAGGAGTACAGAACCAGGAGACTGACCTGAATCAGGAGTGCAGAACCAGGAGACTGACCTGAATCAGGAGTACAGAACCAGGAGACTGACCTGAATCAGGAGTGCAGAACCAGGAGACTGACCTGAATCAGGAGTGCAGAACCAGGAGACTGACCTGAATCGAGAGTGCAGAACCAGGAGACTGACCTGAATCAGGAGTACAGAACCAGGAGACTGACCTGAATCGAGAGTGCAGAACCAGGAGACTGACCTGAATCAGGAGTACAGAACCAGGAGACTGACCTGAATCGGGAGTGCAGAACCAGGAGACTGACCTGAATCGAGAGTGCAGAACCAGGAGACTGACCTGAATCAGGAGTGCAGAACCAGGAGACTGACCTGAATCGAGAGTGCAGAACCAGGATACTGACCTGAATCAGGAGTGCAGAACCAGGAGACTGACCTGAATCAGGAGTGCAGAACCAGGAGACTGACCTGAATCAGGAGTGCAGAACCAGGAGACTGACCTGAATCGAGAGTACAGAACCAGGAGACTGACCTGAATCAGGAGTGCAGAACCAGGAGACTGACCTGAACCAGGAGTACAGAACCAGGAGACTGACCTGAATCAGGAGTGCAGAACCAGGAGACTGACCTGAATCGAGAGTACAGAACCAGGAGACTGACCTGAATCAGGAGTACAGAACCAGGAGACTGACCTGAATCGAGAGTGCAGAACCAGGAGACTGACCTGAATCGAGAGTGCAGAACCAGGAGACTGACCTGAATCGAGAGTGCAGAACCAGGAGACTGACCTGAATCAGGAGTGCAGAACCAGGAGACTGACCTGAATCAGGAGTGCAGAAACAGGAGACTGACCTGAATCGAGAGTGCAGAACCAGGAGACTGACCTGAATCAGGAGTACAGAAACAGGAGACTGACCTGAATCGAGAGTGCAGAACCAGGAGACTGACCTGAATCGAGAGTACAGAACCAGGAGACTGACCTGAATCGAGAGTGCAGAACCAGGAAACTGACCTGAATCAGGAGTACAGAACCAGGAGACTGACCTGAATCAGGAGTACAGAACCAGGAGACTGACCTGAATCGAGAGTACAGAACCAGGAGACTGACCTGAATCGAGAGTACAGAACCAGGAGACTGACCTGAATCAGGAGTGCAGAACCAGGGGACTGACCTGAATCAGGAGTGCAGAACCAGGAGACTGACCTGAATCGAGAGTACAGAACCAGGAGACTGACCTGAATCAGGAGTACAGACCCAGGAGACTGACCTGAATCAGGAGTGCAGAACCAGGAGACTGACCTGAATCGAGAGTACAGAACCAGGAGACTGACCTGAATCAGGAGTGCAGAACGAGGAGACTGACCTGAATCAGGAGTGCAGAACCAGGAGACTGACCTGAATCGAGAGTGCAGAACCAGGAGACTGACCTGAATCGAGAGTGCAGAACCAGGAGACTGACCTGAATCGAGAGTACAGAACCAGGAGACTGACCTGAATCAGGAGTACAGAACCAGGAGACTGACCTGAATCGAGAGTGCAGAACCAGGAGACTGACCTGAACCAGGAGTGCAGAACGTGGAGACTGACCTGAATTGGGAGTGCAGAACCAGGAGACTGACCTGAATCGAGAGTGCAGAACCTGGAGACTGACCTGAATCGAGAGTACAGACCCAGGAGACTGACCTGAATCGAGAGTGCAGAACCAGGAGACTGACCTGAATCAGGAGTGCAGAACCAGGAGACTGACCTGAATCGAGAGTACAGACCCAGGAGACTGACCTGAATCAGGAGTGCAGAACCAGGAGACTGACCTGAATCGAGAGTGCAGAACCAGGAGACTGACCTGAATCGAGAGTACAGAACCAGGAGACTGACCTGAATCAGGAGTACAGAACCAGGAGACTGACCTGAATCGAGAGTGCAGAACCAGGAGACTGACCTGAATCAGGAGTGCAGAACGAGGAGACTGACCTGAATCGAGAGTGCAGAACCAGGAGACTGACCTGAATCAGGAGTGCAGAACGAGGAGACTGACCTGAATCGAGAGTGCAGAACCAGGAGACTGACCTGAATCGAGAGTACAGAACCAGGAGACTGACCTGAATCGGGAGTGCAGAACCAGGAGACTGACCTGAACCAGGAGTGCAGAACCAGGAGACTGACCTGAATCAGGAGTGCAGAACCAGGAGACTGACCTGAACCAGGAGTGCAGAACCAGGAAACTGACCTGAATCAGGAGTGCAGAACCAGGAGACTGACCTGAATCAGGAGTACAGAACCAGGAGACTGACCTGAATCGAGAGTGCAGAACAAGGAGACTGACCTGAATCAGGAGTGCAGAACCAGGAGACTGACCTGAATCAGGAGTGCAGAACAAGGAGATTGACCTGAATCAGGAGTGCAGAACAAGGAGACTGACCTGAATCAGGAGTACAGAACCAGGAGACTGACCTGAATCAGGAGTGCACAACAAGGAGATTGACCTGAATCAGGAGTGCAGAACCAGGAGACTGACCTGAATCAGGAGTGCAGAACAAGGAGACTGACCTGAATCAGGAGTGCAGAACCAGGAGACTGACCTGAATCGAGAGTGCAGAACCAGGTGACTGACCTGAATCAGAAGTGCAGAACCAGGAGACTGACCTGAATCGAGAGTGCAGAACCAGGAGACTGACCTGAATCGGGAGTGCAGAACCAGGTGACTGACCTGAATCAGGAGTACAGAACCAGGAGACTGACCTGAATCGGGAGTGCAGAACCAGGTGACTGACCTGAATCAGAAGTGCAGAACGAGGAGACTGACCTGAATCAGGAGTGCAGAACCAGGAGACTGACCTGAATCGAGAGTGCAGAACCAGGAGACTGACCTGAATCGAGAGTACAGAACCAGGAGACTGACCTGAATCGAGAGTGCAGAACCAGGAGACTGACCTGAATCAGGAGTGCAGAACCAGGAGACTGACCTGAATCAGAAGTGCAGAACCAGGAGACTGACCTGAATCAGGAGTGCAGAACCAGGAGACTGACCTGAAAAAGGAGTACAGAACCAGGAGACTGACCTGAATCGAGAGTGCAGAACCAGGAGACTGACCTGAATCAGGAGTGCAGAACCAGGAGACTGACCTGAAAAAGGAGTACAGAACCAGGAGACTGACCTGAATCGAGAGTGCAGAACCAGGAGACTGACCTGAATCAGGAGTACAGAACCAGGAGACTGACCTGAATCGAGAGTGCAGAACCAGGAGACTGACCTGAATCGAGAGTGCAGAACCAGGAGACTGACCTGAATCGAGAGTGCAGAACCAGGAGACTGACCTGAATCGAGAGTGCAGAACCAGGAGACTGACCTGAATCAGGAGTGCAGAACCAGGAGACTGACCTGAATCGAGAGTACAGAACCAGGAGACTGACCTGAATCGAGAGTGCAGAACCAGGAGACTGACCTGAATCGAGAGTGCAGAACCAGGAGACTGACCTGAATCAGGAGTGCAGAACCAGGAGACTGACCTGAATCAGGAGTGCAGAACCAGGATACTGACCTGAATCAGGAGAGCAGAACCAGGAGACTGACCTGAATCAGGAGTGCAGAACCAGGAGACTGACCGGAATCGAGAGTGCAGAACCAGGAGACTGACCTGAATCGAGAGTACAGAACCAGGAGACTGACCTGAATCAGGAGTGCAGAACCAGGAGACTGACCTGAATCAAGAGTGCAGAACCAGGAGACTGACCTGAATCGAGAGTACAGAACCAGGAGACTGACCTGAAAAAGGAGTGCAGAACCAGGAGACTGACCTGAATCGAGAGTGCAGAACCAGGAGACTGACCTGAATCGAGAGTACAGACCCAGGAGACTGACCTGAATCGAGAGTGCAGAACCAGGAGACTGACCTGAATCGAGAGTGCAGAACCAGGAGACTGACCTGAATCGAGAGTGCAGAACCAGGAGACTGACCTGAGTCAGGAGTGCAGAACCAGGGGACTGACCTGAATCGAGAGTACAGAACCAGGAGACTGACCTGAATCAGGAGTACAGAACCAGGAGACTGACCTGAATCAGGAGTACAGAACCAGGAGACTGACCTGAATCAGGAGTGCAGAACCAGGAGACTGACCTGAATCGAGAGTACAGAACCAGGAGACTGACCTGAATCAGGAGTACAGAACCAGGAGACTGACCTGAATCAGGAGTGCAGAACCAGGAGACTGACCTGAATCAGGAGTGCAGAACCAGGAGACTGACCTGAATCGAGAGTACAGAACCAGGAGACTGACCTGAATCAGGAGTACAGAACCAGGAGACTGACCTGAATCAGGAGTGCAGAACCAGGAGACTGACCTGAATCGAGAGTACAGAACCAGGAGACTGACCTGAATCAGGAGTACAGAACCAGGAGACTGACCTGAATCAGGAGTGCAGAACCAGGAGACTGACCTGAATCAGGAGTACAGAACCAGGAGACTGACCTGAATCGAGAGTACAGAACCAGGAGACTGACCTGAATCGAGAGTACAGAACCAGGAGACTGACCTGAAAAAGGAGTGCAGAACCAGGAGACTGACCTGAATCGAGAGTGCAGAACCAGGAGACTGACCTGAATCGAGAGTACAGACCCAGGAGACTGACCTGAATCGAGAGTGCAGAACCAGGAGACTGACCTGAATCGAGAGTGCAGAACCAGGATACTGACCTGAATCGAGAGTGCAGAACCAGGAGACTGACCTGAGTCAGGAGTGCAGAACCAGGGGACTGACCTGAATCGAGAGTACAGAACCAGGAGACTGACCTGAATCAGGAGTACAGAACCAGGAGACTGACCTGAATCAGGAGTACAGAACCAGGAGACTGACCTGAATCAGGAGTGCAGAACCAGGAGACTGACCTGAATCGAGAGTACAGAACCAGGAGACTGACCTGAATCAGGAGTACAGAACCAGGAGACTGACCTGAATCAGGAGTGCAGAACCAGGAGACTGACCTGAATCGAGAGTGCAGAACCAGGAGACTGACCTGAATCGAGAGTACAGAACCAGGAGACTGACCTGAATCAGGAGTACAGAACCAGGAGACTGACCTGAATCAGGAGTGCAGAACCAGGAGACTGACCTGAATCGAGAGTACAGAACCAGGAGACTGACCTGAATCAGGAGTACAGAACCAGGAGACTGACCTGAATCAGGAGTGCAGAACCAGGAGACTGACCTGAATCAGGAGTACAGAACCAGGAGACTGACCTGAATCGAGAGTACAGAACCAGGAGACTGACCTGAATCGAGAGTACAGAACCAGGAGACTGACCTGAATTGAGAGTGCAGAACCAGGGGACTGACCTGAATCGAGAGTACAGAACCAGGAGACTGACCTGAATCGAGAGTGCAGAACCAGGAGACTGACCTGAATCAGGAGTACAGAACCAGGAGACTGACCTGAATCGAGAGTGCAGAACCAGGAGACTGACCTGAATCAGGAGTACAGAACCAGGAGACTGACCTGAATCGAGAGTGCAGAACCAGGAGACTGACCTGAATCGAGAGTGCAGAACCAGGAGACTGACCTGAATCGAGAGTGCAGAACCAGGAGACTGACCTGAATCGAGAGTACAGAACCAGGAGACTGACCTGAATTGAGAGTACAGAACCAGGAGACTGACCTGAATCGAGAGTACAGAACCAGGAGACTGACCTGAATCGAGAGTACAGAACCAGGAGACTGACCTGAATCGAGAGTACAGAACCAGGAGACTGACCTGAATCAGGAGTGCAGAACCAGGAGACTGACCTGAATCAGGAGTGCAGAACCAGGAGACTGACCTGAATCAGGAGTGCAGAACCAGGAGACTGACCTGAATCAGGAGTGCAGAACCAGGAGACTGACCTGAATCAGGAGTGCAGAACCAGGAGACTGACCTGAATCGAGAGTGCAGAACCAGGAGACTGACCTGAATCGAGAGTGCAGAACCAGGAGACTGACCTGAATCGAGAGTGCAGAACCAGGAGACTGACCTGAATCGAGAGTACAGAACCAGGAGACTGACCTGAATCAGGAGTGCAGAACCAGGAGACTGACCTGAATCAGGAGTGCAGAACCAGGAGACTGACCTGAATCAGGAGTGCAGAACCAGGAGACTGACCTGGGTCGAGAGTGCAGAACAGGCTGGAAACCAGCAGACAGATGGAGGAGATTGTCCGGCAGTAGATAAATGCAGAGCTGAGTGTCATGTGCCTCTTGTGAACTGAAATATGAGTGAGAGAGAGATTCATCAGAAACACAAGCTACAGGTGATCGGACTGCTCATCCTGCCCATTCAATCCGATCGAATCTCATCTCCCAACTCAACCTTTTCCCATTGTATCCCTCAGAACACACCCATCGATATAACCACTCACTAAGGTAAAGAACTCGCCTGGTTTCCCACCCTCCGAGTGGAGAGGATCCAGGCCTTATCATGACACTATGTGAACCTCCAAGCTCCTAACTCTAAGGTTTCCAGGTAGGGGAACAAGCTCCTCATCTGAAACTCCCTCTGTTCCAGAGATTACCTCTCAATCTTCTCAACTCAGGGGGACTGGAGCATCGGCCATTCCAGTT